>NC_092868.1:2633836-2636036 GCF_032062135.1 Pyxicephalus adspersus
AACCCAGAAACTCAGCACAGGGATAGTGGGAACCCCAAATAATGGGCACAACAGGTGGGCAAACCCAGAAACTCAGCACAGGGATAGTGGGAACCAATCAAAATGGGCACAACTGGTAGGAAACTCAGCACAGAGACGGGGGGTGCTATTAGCAACTAACATCCTGTCTACATACTGAGGGTAGTAACAGAAGAAATTTTCAAACCTGCTGTGATTGGGACTTATAAAACATTTTTTTCTTCAATTTTTACTGCTCACTAAACAAAGATAAGCTGAACTCATCCAATTGCTGTGATCCAATGGTTTGCCCAATGGCTTCTCCCATGATCGCAGGATCATGCAAAGACGAATCCAATGGCCCTAATGTCCTATCCAAACACTTATCATAGGATGATCAATGGCTGCAATGACTTAACCAATGGCTTGACCATAGGCTGCAGTGGATTGGCCAATGGCTCATTCAATGGCCACAATGGCTAATGCAATAACTCATCTCAGTCCCAGAAACCCAGTACAGGGATAGTGGGAACCCTTGGGCACAACAGGTGGGCAAACCCAGAAACTCAGTACAAGAAATAGTGGAAACCCCTCATAAAGGGCACAACTGATATGAAGATTTGGGATCTCGGTGCATGGGACACAGAACTGACTCATAGCAAAGCAGAGATCTCACCAATAGAAGTATTTTACCCTAAGTGAAGAAAGTAATGTGAAAATATGATCCTACTGCTGCTGCTAATCAATGAGCTGACCGGTTATTCTAATCAAAAAATGATTTTAAATAAGATAATAGTAAATGTTTTACGGTGAAAGTAAAATTTCTGGGGTTTTTGTTAGTATTATTTTGTACTATGTTGTGAAGGGTATATTCATGAAAAAAATTATAACTGTACACATGAGATACCATTTAATGAAATTTGTGTAAACTTACAATGGTATGCTCATTCAGCACTGCACATTGACCTGCCTGGGTGCTTCTGCTCCTATACAGAGCCTACTTTATGAGGTTCTACCTTAAATTTTACGTCTAGAGACCATTTCAGAGATGACCTATACTCTGAGATTGGAGACAGATCCTAGAGACTGATCATCAATCCTAAAATCCTACCTACAAGTCCACCATTCTCAGACACGCTCTCCAGACATTCCATACAGAGACAGAGCCTCCATCCCAATACAGAACCTTTGGGACCATAATGAGACCTAACCAGACCCCCATACAGAAACAAATATGCTATAGAGAGAGAAGACCTCCATTTGAAAGCAGAGCCTCCCCATACAAAGACAGAGATACTGAGAGAGTTTCTCCACTTCTATAAGGGGACTTAATATTGAGATAGACCCTTCATACCGAAACAGGGCAAAAATTCCAATGCTGGGCCTTCATTCCAATGCAGAACTTTTAACCCAATGAAGACCACCCAGGAGAAGACTCCTCATAGTGAGGCAGAGACTCCATACAAAGAAAGACCACCATACAGAAACAAATAACTCATATGAAACTAGAACCTCTACTCCAATAAAGATCCTCTAGAACTAGAAGCAGACCCCCATCATAGAGCATGGAGGGGCAGATTTTTCATATGAAAAAAGACCCCCATACATGAACAGACCCTTCATATGAAAGTAGAACCTCCATTCCAATGAAGATCCTCTAGAAGTAGGAGTAGACCCCCAACCCCATAGAGGGGCAGATTCTCCATACAAAGGAAGACCATCATACAAGAACAAGTCATGCAATCAAAAGACTTTGATCCCAAAGAAGATCCTCAATAAAGAAGCATTCTCCCCATAAATAGACAGGCAGAACCTCAATTTAAAGCAAAACCTCCATCTTAATGAAGACCCCTAGAAAACATTAATCCAAATACTGCCCCATGATAGATCTGAGGCTTAACTTCCATTCAGGGGTAGACTGAGATAGACCTTTCATCTCTAGGGAGACAGACCCAAATATACAAAGACTGCTCCACCATACAAAGACAGAACCCTGATATTTAGAGATAGACTTTCAATACAGAAACATACACTCCATACCAAGTCAGACCCTACATTCTAAAACTAATCCCCCATGCAGGGACAGACTGTCCATAATGCTATGGACAGGTATGTAGAGGTTGGACCTCCTTACTGACACAAACCCCATACTGAGACAGACCCTCCATAAAGCGATAGACCCCCCATACATAAATAGACCCTC
>NC_092868.1:2636375-2640394 GCF_032062135.1 Pyxicephalus adspersus
CCCTCCATAAAGAGATAGACCCCCCATACATAAATAGACCCTCAATACAAAGACAGACCCTCCATAAAGAGATAGACCCCCCATACATAAATAGATTCTCATAGTTGATACAGACCCTCCATCCATAGATGGGCCCTCCCTACAGATCTATGGAAGCCAATGTTGGCCTTACAATTATAATTTTTAAATAACCATACAGATACCCTTCATTATCTTGTTTTGTGTTGATATTTTCTGATGATTCACATTTTGTTGATTGGTTTTGGTGTTGGTCTTTTTCTGTATTACAAACATTTTGCTTACTTGCGAATAAAACAAGAAAACAAAAAATTTGCTCCGGTCATCGTATTCTTGTTACTTTAGTTAAACTTAAAATGTTGAATTGACCAATAATAAAATATAAAGACCTGGAATAGGCAGGGAAGGGCAGGGAGAAGGGAAGGATTGTGTTATATTCTAGCGCCATCTGGTGTGAAGAATGAAGAATTACAATTGTTAAGGTTGCCATCTGCTGGTGGGGAATCTGCAAAAGTTTTCTTACCATTGCTATATTAAAGGTAATATATTAGGAAGTTTTATATTTGAGTGAGAAGCTTTTGATCAAAGCTGGATTCCTTTAGGGCAGGAAAGTTGATCAATATATCTATATCCTAATAATCAATCAACTTCATATGTATATCATCCATAGATATATATCATCTATCACCTTTCAATATCTATCACAGGGGTGTCAAACTCTGGCCAATTTTTTGCGCAGAGTCTTTTTCTTGGCCCCCAAAGTAATCCCAAATATGAACTGCAGCTGGCCCGCCGCTGCATTGAAATATCGCCGCTACTACAATTCCCTGCTTCACTCGCGTCTATAGACCAGCGGGCTCTCTGCCTATGTGTGGCCCCACATTGGACTGTTTTATAGAAGCAAGTAATGCAGGGAATTGTAGTAGCTGCGCTATTTCAATGAAAAGGGAATTCCAGCGGCAGGCAACTCATAAGATTTAGCCCCGCATTGGCCGCCTCTGGCATTTCCAGCACTCCCCCTCAGCTACATGTAGGAGGTTTTTGGAGTTCCAGGGGTTTTAAGTTTATATAAGTTTTGGATTTATAAGCATCTTCAATTTATACAATAATTTTCTAGGGCGGCCCGCGACTTTGTCTAAGTTTTTACTTTAGGTCCACTGTGTATGTAAGTTTGACACCTTTGTTCTATCACCTTTCTATCATCTGTCCATCATCTCTTTATCTCCAGACAAAGCCAGATAACTAGCATTTTCAGCAGATCTCCTAGTTCAGAATATTTTTGGGAAGGGTAGATGGAGCTGTCATGTTGGTCAGTTATACAATCAGCAGAAGACACAGGACACAGCCTGTCCTGGTTAATGAGTGACACAGAGTCCAGTCGAAGGGTCACTTCTCACTTCCCACCGCAAACGCAGACACGACGCATAGGGTGCACTGGATGTCTGACTCTAGCCCACCTTTCTGCTGCCTGGGATGAGCGCAGACCCCCAGGGTAAGTCACCCCCTCCATGTAAATATGGAGGAACATAGACCTTGGTTGGATGGAATTGTATATTTGTGATAGGTGCTGGTCTGGGGACTCTGGACTGGCCGTGTCAATATGGCTGACCACTGCGATTGTGACAACACATAGAGAAGGAGCTGGAGCAAAAACCATTGCAAGGGGCAGTTATTATGTACACCATGCATTATTGCCAAATGTATCCACTTTCCAAGGACAGACCGAGAGTTCAAGTCCTTGGACAGTCCTGTTTTTCAATCGGTTGTATATATTGTCTACTGACCAGTCCCCTAAAAAGCCAATGTGACAGCCATGATTTTTTAGATGTTATTATTATTAATATTATTATTAAACGGGATTTTTATAGCGCCAACATATTACGCAGCACTGTACATTAAATAGGGATTGGAGAGTTGTTTTCTGTGTGTTGGGAGATTTCTAGTTACTTCCTGTGTTAGAGACACAACAGGAAGTGAGAGGAGATCCCTTCAATGAAGGGAGACCTAGCTTTCCAGTTGTCTCCAGGACAATCGTGCCCATTGCAAGATTTCTTGTTTTATATATTGCCTCTCCTATGACAATGGTGGCCCTTATAAATGGGGGGACATGCCTCGATTCAGTCCAAGTTCACCAAACCCAAAGCTCCAGCCTTTACTAACCGCCATTGCGAGGTGAACATCATCTAGAAGCCAGGTGTTAAGGTACTTAGCAGGCAGTGTTCTCATTGGCTGGGGGTTGTCAGGTGGTTCATTTAATAAGTAATGGCACTCATAACCACTATTCAATTATGCCAACAACACTTCTTTTCCCATTTTCAAAGACCTTGTAACATAAATATAACCCATTATTTTGCCCACTTCTATAATGTGCCATGTGTGTGTTCATTGGTTGGTGACAGGACCACCTGTGATACCACCAGCCAATGAAAAGGCTTGACAAGACAAGCTGTGACACTAACAGCTAATGAGAACACATTCTATCATTTCAGCATTCTCATTGGCTGGTTGGGTCAGGTGATGACAAGCCATTGCAAACAAACAGCAGCAAAAGATAACCAAACAGTGGCATATCCATGCAGTGCTAGTGGCAACACTCATGCATGAAGATTCCTGGACTGATAGTTTACTGGGGCGAGCAGGAGGTAACATTTCCATTGGAGAATCTCCCAGGTCCATTGGTTTTAAAAGGCCATGATTGGTTCTCCAGCAGAGAATGTTGTTGAATGTCATCTTCACTGCTTTATAAATAGAGCCCTGTTTATTTATGTGTAAAAGATCTTCATTTACAAATAAATAATAAATAGAAAGTTTACAAATATTGAGAGGTTGCCCGGCTTTTTTAGCAAAACCCAGCTCTGCCTGCATGCTTGTTGGCACTCTCTGTATAATTGACAGGGCTACAGTCTTTCCCTAAAGTGTATCTCCCCATGTATTGTGGTTTGCCTGCATTAGTTTTCTTTTAGGTAATCTCGTTTATAACATGCTTCCTGTCCCTTTAAGGGCTATGCTGCACATACAGAGAGCAAGCAACAGGCAGACATTACCCTGGTGAATGTTATAACAGCCCAGGAGTGAATAAATGATACATACAGTGAAGATTTGATTTGTGAGTTTGCCACCTATTTAGGCCAGTCCAGAATGTGATGTCACAGGAAGTGACATCACACAATGCCCCGCCCTTTGTCAGGGCAGATTTTTTTATTAATTAATTTAATATCTAATAAGATTGTATGTCCTGTTCTTATATACAAATAATCACTGAGCTGAGATTAGAACATTCTGTGATATTTTACACAGTTATGACTCAGATGCGTTGGTGTTACCGATCTCTGAACTATTGCAGCATAACTGCCAGCAATAAACATGGCTGCTGTCTGTATACCTTCATCAAGATTGACTCAATGGGGTCTTTTTATAAATCAGTGAATCTGACATTCACCAAACATGGGGAATCAATCTCTGCCATTGAAAAGAAATGGACCTGGAAGATTCTCCACCAAAGAATGGTGAATGTCAGATTCATTGCTTTATCATTTTTATTCTCTATTGTCTTTTATTTCTTGCATACTTTTCATACTTCAGTTTAATGAGGCTGATAAAAGGTTCTTGTACACAGAAACAGCATTTCTCCAACTTTATATCATGCGGGAAGCATTTGAAATTATTTTCAGGTCTTCAGAGAACCCCTTCTATAATTCCTATATTCACAGCCCACAGTATATTAGTGTGGTGGTCAGTAGGAAGAATTCCCCTTACATTGCTGGTCAGTGGGAAGAATGTTACCCTTACAGATAGCCAAAAAGATCATTGGTGTCACTTATACTGACCTGAGAGGTGCAAACTGCTAATTGCTCAAGGAACCCCTAGCGCCCTCTGGAGGAACCCTAGCAATCTATGGAACCCAGTTTGAGAAACTCTGGTCTAGGTGGAGCCCCTAGCAACCTCTAGAAAAACCCTACAGTTCTTTGAAACCCAGGTTGAGAAACTCTGGTCTAGGTGGA
>NC_092868.1:2640770-2651636 GCF_032062135.1 Pyxicephalus adspersus
TTGAGAAACTCTGGTCTAGGTGGAGCCCCTAGGAACCTCTAAAGGATCCCTAAGGTTCTATGGAACCCAGATTGAGAAACTCTGGTCTAGGTTGAGCCCCTAGGAACCTCTAAATCAGGGGTCAGCAAAGTTTTATGGCCACTAGGCCATTTATGGGGTTGGCGGGAGCACACTAGGCTGGATCCGCCCTAATGGCTCCGCCCACCACCAGGGAATGCCCCCTGACGTGAAATCGCTCTCCTCCGTATGCATTGCGGAAGAGAGGGATTTACTCTAAGGGAGCTTTCCCTATTTGCAGTGGCAGCGAAAGTATCAATGCCGGCCGCGGTAAATAGGGAAGCAACTGCAAGCGGGCGGCATCAAGATCCGGATTGGCCAGGGTGCTTTAGGTCGGAACGAACTACAGGCTAGGCCGTATCTGGCCTAGAGGCCAGAGTTTGCCGACCCCTGTCCTAAAGGATCCCTAAGGTTCTATGGAAGCCAGATTGAAAAACTCAGGTTTGGCAGAACCTCTAGCCACCTTCAGAGGAACCCTAAGTTTCTATGGAACCCGGGTTGAGAAACTCTGGTCTAGGTGGAGCCCCTAGGACCATCTAAAGGATCCCTAAGGTTCTATGGATCCCAGATTGAGAAAGTTAAGTCTAGGTGGAGCCCCTAGGAACCTCTAAATGATCCCTAAGGTTCTATGGAACCCAGGTTGAGAAACTCTGGTGTAGGTGGAGCCCCTAGGAACCTCTAAAGGATCCCTAAGGTTCTATGGTACCCAGAATGAGAAAGTCCCATCTAGCTGGAGCCCCTAGGAACCTCTAAAGAATCCCTAAGGTTCTATGGAAGCCAGATTAAGAAACTCTGGTCTAGGCAGAACCCCTAGGAACCTCAAGAGGAACTCTAAGTTTCTTTGGAACCCAGGTTGAGAAACTCTGGTCTAGGTGGAGCCCCTATGAACCTCCAAAGTATCCCTAAGGTTCTATGGAACCCAGATTGGGAGAGTCTAGTCTAGGTGGAGCCCCTAGGAACCTCTAAAGGATCCCTAAGGTTCTATGGAACCCAGATTGAGAAAGTCTAGTCTAGGTGGAGCCCCCAGGATCCCTGGTTGGAAAACAAAGTTCTGGAGAGCGTGTCTGCAGGAACTGGTGGCCATTGAAGTTTAAGGATCCCATGGTAGGTCATGTTGGATGAGAAGACCATCACCGTCTCGTCGGCATTCATGGTAATCCGATGGTGTTTAGTAGGGTTGAGGTCAGGGCTCTGTGCAGGACACTGGAGATCTTTTCCACCAAACTGGTGACTCCATGTCTGTATGGAGCTGGCTTTGTACCCCGAGACACAGTCATGGGGGGAACAAAAAGGGGTCTTCATCAAACTGTGACCACAAGGCTGGAAGAGCACAATTCTCTGCAATGTCTTTGTATGCCGAGGCATTAATAGAATCCTTCAATAAAAACACACAAAACCTCAATCAACCCCAAACCTCAGGGTCAGCCATCGTCCTATCGGGAATACATTGGTCAGTGCAAATAGCTGGTACTCTTATGGTCTATTTAAGAAATTTATTCTGGGATTCGGGCTTTTTTTTTAGTTTTGCTGCCTATACATGTTGTGGTGGTGGAGATTCAACCTATTACTAAATTGCCTGAGATATTCAGGCATTGTATGTTGGGGTCCCCATGGACATAGATGGGTGGTGATGGGAAACACATTCTGGTACCCTTTAGGCTTGTGTCTGTTCATGGTAATGGTGAGGAGGACAGGAGATAAGAAAGGAGGAGGAAAGGAGTGTTGACATGAGGATGGGAAGAAGTTGAGTTAGGAAGCTGAGTGCTATGGAGATTTATAGGATGGACTTTTGCTATTGAGATAAGAGGAGATAAATGGAGGAAGGGAAGGATATGGGTTTGCTATATGAAAAGGAGCAGATCTGTGAAGAGCTTTGAAGGGTCATTATAGCGATAAGAGAGAAGATGTTGCTCTCATGGTGAAAGGGTTTGATGAAAGAAAAGGATGTGCTTAGTGAAAATTATAGAGCTGGGAGAAAAACTATTAAAATAGAGATAGAAAAAGGAGGAAATGTGCATTTCTTTGGAGTAGGAAGATCGGGGAGATGAGTATCATCACTAAAAAAGTGGGAGAAAATAAGTGTCACCATGAAGTTATCAGGTGAAGAAGATGAGTATGGGTATGATTTTGGGAAAGGGAGGAGATGAGTGACACTAGATGGATGGTGAAGAAGATGAGTTTTACCTTAAAGATAGGGGGGAGATGAGTGTATCTATGAAATTGCACAAGGAATGAGATAAATGTTGCTATAAAGATGGAAGGTTGAGAAGAGGAGTGTAGTTATGTTTATGGGAAAAGGAGGAGATGAGTGTCACTATGAAGATGGGTGGGGAAGGAGATAAGTCTCAATATAAAAATGGAAGGTAGAGAAGAGGAGTGTTGTTATGATTATGGAAAGAGATAGAGATGAGTGTCATTATGAAGATGCAATGGGGACAAGATAAGTGTGGTTATGATTATGGGAAAAGGAGGAGTGACATTATGAAGATGGATGATGAAGGAGATAAGTGTTGGTATAATATTAGTAGCTTTAGGAGATGAATGCCACTAAGAAGATGGAAGGAGGGGAATGTTGGAGATGAGAGGAGGAAGAGTTGAGACAGTGTAGACAGTGCCAGTTCTCTTCTCCTTGTGAACCAATAGAAACTGTTGTAGGTTTTCGGAATCTCTTGATAGACCACTGTTGATTGGTGGAATTAAGATGACCCCATGGACCCTCTCTGTACTCATTACCATTTGGGGTGTTTGGGGTGAATTACAAAAACTTGTGAATTCCTCACCATTTTTGAAGTTTAAAAAAAATGCCTGGAGACACCAAGCCCATGCCTGGGGCCCCTCAGCTGGCAGTCTGGCCCCGAGCTGATATGTGTGTGTGCTGTGACGTGTTCTCAGTATAGAAACAGCAAAATGGCAGAGTGACCGTGCAGCAAAGATTAAAGTCCTTCCAGAAACATTTCATCCTCAGCTAATAATTACCAACTAGAAAAAAATCAACTAAACTTATCCGAGGGCAGAGACTTCTGTCTACTCATCACCTCACCCTTTCCAATCTGCCAAACGATGGATGACCAATCACCAACATGGACCCAAAGGGCTTGATTTAATAAAGCTCTCCAAGTCTGGAGAAGATACACCTTCATCAGTGAAGCTGGGTGATCCAGCAAACCTGAAATGGATCTCGTCCAGGATTCATAACATTTGCTAGCAAATAGCAAATGACTTTTTAGGAAATCCATTCCAGGTTTGCTGGATCACCCAGTTTCACTGATGACAGTGTATCCTTCCCAGCCTTGGAAAACTTTTACAAATCAGCCCCAAAATGTCCTTCTGGGCTCAAAACTCTCCGACTGTCTCCTGCATGAGTATTCCTTTGGATCTAAAGATCTGGATCTTTTAAACTTCCCTTTACTTCTTGTATTCCAAAAGGCTATGGAGGAGTTTGGATGCCTATTCAGTCAGCATTCCGTAGACACAGCTGATAGTGAATAATGTCATTCCAGCCACATAGGTTTCCGTACAGATCTCAAACGTAAGATCTGCATTGTTCCATCACACATACATATAGCTAATCAAATCTAAAAACTTTTATGTGTTCTTGTCCAGCTGTATGTATACATAGCATTCCATAGACACAGCTGATAAGTACCCTCAGTCATTCCAACCACATAGATTTTGATACAGATCCTGGAATCTGTGATCTGTATTCTTCCATCACTTATACAGTACATAAAGCTATTACAATCAAGTAATAATGATTTATTTTTATTTTTCCAGCTGCTTGTACACAGAGCATTCTATAGAGACAGCTGATAAGTACCTCCAGTCATTCCAACCACATAGATTTTGCTACATTGCAAACAGTAATCTAATTTATTTCCATCATGCACAGGCATGTAGCGATGGTAATTTCAAAAATTAAATCTTTATTTTCTTTCTGCCCAGCTGTTTGTTCACAGAGCATTCTGTAGACACAGCTGATACTTAATATTGGTTGTCATTCCAGTCACATCGATTTAGGTTCATATCCTTTATTCAATGATCTGTGTTCTTCCAGATACACAAAAAATGAGTGTGTGAAAGTACACAAAATCATACTATTCCCAAAAGCTATATAGAGAATTGGGTGCTTGTATACACAACATTCTGTAGACACAGCTAATACTGAGTACCGTCAGTCGTTTCAGCCGAGAAGCCACATTTTTTATACAGATCTTGGACCATGCGATTTTCATTCTTCCATTACCTAGGCATGATGCAGTTACTGTATGAATTGACTACTCTTTTTTCCTTCAGTTCATCAATTTATAAATGTGGCATTCTGTGGACACAGCTGATACTGCACAGTCAGTTCAACCACATAGATTTTAGTACAGATTTTGGATTTGGTATCTGTATTCTTCCATCACATGGTGATTTTTATATCAGAGAATAACTCTTTATTTTCTCCTATCCAGCTATTTATACACACAGCATTCTGTAGACACAGCTGATACTGAATATCAGCTGAAATTCCATCTACATTGATTCTGGTTCATATCTCTGATCTATACTATTCCATCACAAGCATGCAACACTTATGATGTCATATATAATTTCTTTATTTCCACCTGTCCAGTTGTTTATGTACACAGCATTCCATAGACACAGCTGTTACTAAATATCATCAGTTATTCCAAGCAAATAGATTTCGGTTCATATCTTGGATCCTGTGTTTTATATTATTTTATAACACAGCCATGTAGCTAATACAATAATAAATGTTAACTCCTTATATTCACCTGCCCAGATGATTATTCACACAGCATTCCGTAGACATAGCTTATACTGATTATCTTCAGTCATTCTATCCACATGGATTCTGGTCCATATCTTGGACACTGTGATTCGTTTTTTTCCACTACAAGCCATATAGTGAAATCATATGATAACTCTCTCCTTCCTCCGGCCCAGCTGTTTGTACACACAACATTCTGTAGACATAGTTGCTACTGAAAAATATAAATTATTCCATCCACACAAATTCCAGTTCAAATCTCAGACCCTGTGATCCATATTCTTCCACCAAAAACCATGTAGCACTTAAGATATCATATAAAAAAATGTCATTTCTTCCTGCCCAGCTGTTTGTACTCATAGCATTCCGTAGACACAGCTGATACCGATTCATAGATCCTTCCATCCACATGAATTCTGGCTCATATCTCAGACCTTGTAATCCGTATTCTTTCATCAGAAGCCATATAGCACTTATGATATTATATATTAATTCTTTATTTCCACCTGTCCAGTTGTTATTATACACAGCATTCTGTAGACACAGCTGATACTAAATATCATTAATTATCCCACCCACATGGATTCCGGTTCATATCTCAGACCCTGTGACCTGTATTCTTCCACCGCACCGTATTTTTCCACCACAAGTCATGTAGAACTTATAATATCATATATAAATTCTTTAATTCCACCTGTCCAGTTGTTATTATACACAGCATTCTGTAGACACAGCTGATACTGAATATCATTAATCATTCCATCCACATGGATTCCGGTGCACTTCTCGGACCTTGTGATCCGTATTCTTCCACCACATGTCCAGTCGCACTTATGAAATCATATATTAATTCTTTAATTCCACCTTTTTAGTTGTTAATATACACAGCATTCTGTGGGCACAGCTGATACTAAATATCATTATTCATTCCATCCACATAGATTCTGCCTCATATCTAGGACCCTGTGAGCTGTATTCTTCCATCACAAGACATGTAGTGCTTATGATATCATATATTAATTCTTTAATTCCACCTTTTCAGTTGTTAATATACACAGCATTCTGTAGACACAGCTGATATTGAATATCATTAATCATTCCATCCACATAGATTCTGGCTCATATCTCGGACCCTGTGATCCGTATTCTTCCACCACAAGTCATGTAGAACTTATGATATCATATATTATTCTTTAGTTCCACCTGTCCTATTGTTAATATAAACAGCATTCTGTAGACACAGCTGATATTGAATATCATTAATCATTCCATCCACATGGATTCCGGTTCATATCTCTGGCCCTTCCTCGGTCCAGCTGTTTGGCTGGCACGGTTCCCCTCCCCGGTATGCAGCCCTCTCATCCTGAAACTTGAGTGCTCATCCCATTCCCCATCCTAATTAATCCCATTGTACATTTATTAATGAAATGCAGGAAGATATCTCTGATCTCTCCTCCTTGAAAGACATCCCGTCCCGTACAATACAGCATTGTTGGGTGGCTGAGGGAGGTGGAAATGTTGCAGCCATTCCTATTATTTATTAACTCTCTGAGTCAGGGAACATTTATCTGGAAATTATCTGTACAGAATACAGAAACCATGAAATTCTTTATTTCTCACATTTGGTCTGGTAAATATACCAATGAAAGTATTTCCTTATATCTGTTGATCCTGCCAGGTAACCTGTAGTCTGATGACTTCCTGTGTTCTCTGCTTGTTACATTGTTTCCAGGTCTCCCTGTGGCATATAGGAGATTTTTTTGGGGGGATTTTGAAGCTCATTGATTTTGTAAAACAGATTCTTAGATCTGATGAATCTTGTGGGATTGGAAGTAAAATTATAATGAATGTTCAGGGGTATGTGGGCAGATTCCTTTCCATTTTCCTTAAAAAGGTGATTGGAATATATGTGAGCCGCTCCTCTTTGTGTATGTATGAGAAACAGGTCAGAAGGAGAAAAGAGAGGGGCTTCAGGCTCTTGTTTTAGGTTGTGTCTGGTGTCATACATCCGTACAATAGTGTGTTACATCACAAAAGACCATTTCCCTTTGTAGAATCATGGGGTGGTGGTTGGCTAAGCTGAACAGTTGTGTTCTAGGCTATAAAGAAGGTATAAATGAAAAACATTGTTACCCGACGCGTTTCGCCATAGGGGCTTCTTCAGGGGTTTATACCAAGTGTAATATATTGTCTAAGCGATGTGGAGATGTTGTCACAGATAGGTATGACACAGATGATAAGGATAAAGGTTGTTACTGATATGGGTTCAATTGTAGATGATGCCTTGGGTTAGAATGTGGTATAAAGTACAGATAATTCCTGGTCTTTAAATGCAAGACAATATATTCCCCTTGTTAAATACCCCTGATCCCTGAGGAAGCCCCTGTGGTGAAACGCGTCGGGTAACAAGAAGTTTTTCATGTACACCTTCTTTCTAGCCTAGAGGGCAACTGTTCAGCCTAGCCAACCACCACCCCATGATTCTACAACGGGGAACGGTCTTTTGTGATGTAACACACTATTGTACAGATGTATGACACCAGACTGACTTAATAAAGGGAAGGCTGGAAGGCAGATTTCATAAAGGGGAGGCTGGAGGGCAGATTTATTAAAGGGAAGGCTGGAGGGCAAATTTAATAAAGGGGAGGCTGGAGGGCGGATTTACTGGTGGGGAAGCTGGAGGGCAGATTTATTAAAGGGGAGGCTGGAAGGCAGATTTAATAAAGGTGAGTCTGGAGGGCAGATTTATTAAGGGGGAGGCTGGAGGGCAGATTTATTAAAGAGAAGGCTGGAGGGCAAATCTAATAAAGGGAAGACTGGAGGGCAGATTTAATAAAGGGAAGGTTGGAAGGCAGATTTATTAAGGGAAGGCTGGAGGGCAGATGTATTAAAGGGAAGGCTGGAGGGCAAATTTAATAAAGGTGAGTCTGGATGGCGGATTAATTAAAGGGGAGGCTGGAGGGTGGATATAATAAAGGGAAGGCTGGAGGGCAGATTTAAACATCCCTAATATTTGTGGCAGATTCCTATAGGATTGCTATGGATGATCATCCATTGTTCCTGGCATTTGCCATTGAAATGGATCTATTGGCTGATTATTTGCCATCGTACAGTGGGGGCTCCATAGATATCAGGTAACAGGTATTATTAGTTCCTAATTATATTTATTCACCAACTTTTCCAATCATTTTTTTATTCCCAAGCTCCTCTCCCTGTGCGGCCTGGATCAGCCGAATCTAAGCAGGGATCATCTGCATTTTGTCTGCTATCAGGTGACCAGGAAGCGCCCCCCCAGGTAAAGGGGGATGGGTTGAAGGTCTTGTCAGGTGTGTGCTTGTTCTCTCCTCCCCTGCTGCCGTCCTTCCTCTTATCTCTCCCCTCCGTGTCTTCCCCCACCTGATCCCCTCAGGACAACATTCGAGTTTCTCCTCCGTACAAACTCCTTCCTTGAAGACATTTCCAAACTTTTTCTAAAATGTTTTTGGTTTCCTCTTGTTTGCCAGGTGAGGTTTTCCATTCATGTCTGGTTCTCTTTGTCGTCTGTTGTGCAGTCAGCGCTCCTTATCATTTTCTCACGTCTTCTTCTCTTTCCAGTGGAATGGTTGCCGCAGACCCCCGGCCTCCTCGGCTGAGATTTGAGGGGGAGCAAGCAGCGGAGATCCAGTAAGGTAAGAGAACCTGTGCACACCTTAGGGATTCAACGCACCCTCAGGGTATGAAAAAAGAGCACGCAGGGATCTCATCGTCTTCCTACAAAGCTGACTTAGAAATTCCTTTATCCTGAAAGCCGGCAAACAAAGGGGATAAGTTGCTGCAGGTGAAGCAAGTTGTATTGACTTTGATAAGGAAGTCCGCAGGCTCATTTTGAATAGTTGGACGAAGGGCCATCTGATATGCAAAGAATCGTGAAGTCAGCAATACATCCAATAAAAAATACAGCAAATCCATCCTAATCCAAGAATTCATTTAATTGTGATTTATAAATTGTAAGATTTTTAAACATCTTCAAAAACGTCATACGGAGAAGTACCTTGGCTCAGGCTGTATCACCTTGACAGCATCTTGCTCTCTTTACTAATGCCATTTGTAATATATTAGTTTGATATCAGAACCTCAGAGGCCGGTAGAAGATCAAGTATTGCTCAGGGGTGGTGCTTAGTGTCAGGAAGGGGTGTGGCTTAGTATCTACTTGCTAAAAAGTTGGTAAGTTAAACAGACCTTGTCCGTGGATCAGATTACTCCCCATTGACAGTTTAAAAAAAAAAAATTGCTACCATTCTTGGTCTAATTCAATAAAATAAAAAATATTTGTTGATCCCAATGCTTTCGATGCTGGGAGTGGTCAAAGTTGGGTTGCAGCATAAATTTCATGGTGGGCCATTGGGCCCCAACCTGCTGCAAGGATTTATTCATAGGAACTATATAATAATGGTGGATCAGTAGCTTGCATATTCTTCCGCATGATTTGAGGATGGGTAATGGGAAGGCACCAAGGGGGGCAAACAAAGGGGCTCTTATGGGGGATAATTATTGGCACTAACCCCATTTTTGCTTCCAGGGTTTCGGGATTTTATTACATTCCTGGGATGTTACATGACCGCTCCTCAGAGATGGTACAGAAAGACGGTGAGTTTCAGGTCATTTATTTAAAGAATAAATTATTATCACAGTGCAATCTGTGCAGGTGCAGGTAGAGATATGAATTGGCTTTGATCCCAATGTTGAACAATGCAGCTTTATTAAAAAAAGAAAAAAAAAACAATTGATCAGTGAATTAGCAAATTCTAATTTCATGTTTAGTGAATCATAAACAATTGCTTAATATTTAATAAAAAAAAACTAGCTGCAAGCTTTTTACATAGAATGGCATAGAATAGCAATAAAGATTTATTATTTGTTAGAAATGAAATAAATCTTTCATTATATTTGCTGATTCTTATAATACTTTTGCCTTCTTTTGCTGCAAGTGAGTAAAGGTTGTCACTGGACCCCGCTGAGGATTCTGGGAATGACTATCTGTATTTTCATTTCATTGGCTGGAATTGGAGTCACAATTTGGGCAGTAGGTAAGATTTGGTGATTCTGTCTTCTATCTTATGTGCAATATATAGCTTTTTATATTTTATGTATTTTTATTATAAAAATCTATTTGGGTGTTTTATTCAGGCTAAACTTTGCAATGCTGAAATCCTATTGAGTGTTAGCGCCATCTAGTGGAGAATTTACATAGTTTTGTATTTCTGACATAATAAAAATATGGCAAGGAAATGTAAAAATATGAAAGTCCTATAAAATCAAATTTTGTTGCAACGAATTGCTGCCTCACCATTTCTCTTTGTTTAACAGTGACGTATGTTCTGAAGAATGAGACATCAAACATCTACATCGGTAATTCCACTTCCTGTGAGAAATGTCTCAGTGTTCCCCAGTTTACAGGTTTATTTTGCATTTTTTCTACCCCAAATGTTTAAGAATGAACCCGAATATTCCAGAATGCACCAACGCTGCGAGGAGCTCTACTATCCCCTAAACAAAGCCGGTCACATTTTGGCAACAATTTAAATATTATTATGGGGATGTTGCAGAATTTCGGGACACAACCCATTACATATAGGAATATGAGCTTCTTATAATGTTGGCTTTGTTTACATGGGACCCTGCAGTGACCCGATCACTTTAAATTAAAGGAGATCTAACGTAAAAGAAAAAACAGAGTAAATGTGATGTACTGTCCCCAGTATTCACCAGCCTTGCATCTCTGTTATCTCAGTCCAGGTAAATTCCCCAGATCACAGACTCACCGTGTATGATGAAAAAGACCAAACTTGGCGTCTGGTGTGCTCGTCTGTTGCCAATGCTGCAGTGGCCACACTTAGCTGCGAAGAGATGGGATTAATAAGGTAACGGATTCTACACTTTTCTCTGTCTGACTCTGAAGTACTGGAGGACTCTGCTCCTTCCTCTATAACTCTCCTCTCCTGAAATACTCTGCCCTGCTGGAGGACTCTGCTCCTTCCTCTATAACTCTCCTCTCC
>NC_092868.1:2652303-2659843 GCF_032062135.1 Pyxicephalus adspersus
TCCTCTATAACTCTCCTCTCCTGAAATACTCTGCACTGCTGGAAGACTCTGCTCCTTCCTCTAACTCTTAGAACTTGTGTTTTAAGGTCTATGAGCTATCAGGAACTTCGCGTTGAGACCGCAGGGGCCAATGGCACGTCAGGATATTTTTGCGTCCAGGAATCGCAGCTGAACAGTGCCAAAAGACTTCTAGAGGTTCTTGCAGTATGGTGAGTCTGTGCTTCAGATTTCAAGCAGCTTCAATAAATTTGAGACCCGTACTTGCTTAGTACATAAGCAGAGGATGGTAACAATGGAGTAATGCTTCATGTAGTGTCACTGCCATCTGAAAATGCTGGCACTGAATTAATATCATTTGCATGACTTTACTGCACGAGACAACCAAAAAAGAAAGCAAATAACAGGCAAATATTTTGTTTTTTTCTGCTTTCTCTTTCAGTGATTGCCCAAGTGGGAGATTTCTCTCTGTCCAGTGTCAAGGTGAGTGCAATATAAAGAGATTTGTTCTCATCTCCCCTGGATTCTCTATTTCTGTCTTCTACGCCTCACTTCTTCTTACACCTCCTTTCCTCACCTCTTTCCTTCCCATTTACCTTGTCCTCTCCCCCAGCTGGAAACTCTCTTCATCTTAATTTTTTCCTCACTTGAATTTCTTGGAATTTTTTTCCTCTCTTATTCTTTTATTTCTATTTTCCCTTTTACATCCAAGTCATCAGTTTATTAGTTAATCGACTTTTCTTTTTCTCTCTCCCCACTCCCCTTCCTGATTCCAGAAATGGTTTTACTTGTTTGCTTGTTTTTCTATTCTCTTTGGTTCTCTCCTTTTCTCTCCAACTCTTCTCCTCCTCTGTTCATTTCTTCTCACTCCAGTCCTCTGCTCTCTTTTGCAGTTTTGCTCTTCTCTTTGTTCTCCTTTATTCTTCTCTTCCATTCACTTTTCCTATCTTTTTTCCAAAAACTTTTCTTATTATCAAATACACTATTTGCTTATCTTCTTTCCATCTCATCAGCACTATGATCTACATTCTCTTCTCCTCTGATCTCTTTTTTTCTCTTTACTCAGTCCTAATCTTTACCTCTTTGCTACTCTGCCTTTTCCTTATTTCTTCTTCTATCTGCTCCTTTATGTCACATCACCCTATTCCCACTCTCACTACTCTTCTCTGTTCTTCAATTCTTTTGACCATTTTACCTCTTCTTCTTCTTCCCTTCCAATTCTCTTCCACTTCTTTTTCTTCTCCTATCTTCTTTTCCACTTCTCCTCTTCTTCTTCTTCTCTTTTACCCTGTTGTCCTCAACCTCTTTTTTGTTTCCCAGTTCTTATCTTTAATTCTTAGTTTTCACCTATACTTTTTCCCATGTCTCTGCAGAATGCGGTCGCAGGAAGATGGCAGTGGATAGAATCGTGGGAGGACAAAATGCCGCTCTGGGCCGATGGCCATGGCAGGTCAGCTTGCGCTACGATGGAGCCCATTTGTGTGGTGGCTCCTTGATCTCTAGTGAGTGGGTCCTCACAGCCGCACATTGCTTCCCTGAGTAAGTATTCTGCAGGAGAGGATAAAGGTAAAATCTGAATGATTGAGGGACTGTCATGTCCTTCCTCCTTGCAATTAGTATTGTATGGCTATGTGAAAGTTAAAATCTGTGTAGCAGCTCACTGCAGATTTTTAGGGATCTTTAGAGATACAGACTGGTCACACTTTTTGATAGCCCTAAGGGGCATTACTTATGTATATATATACAAAGGGCTCTATTTATAATTGATTCCCCTGCCAATTCATCTGAATTTCTCTACAATCCTTGTTTCAGTTCCTATTAAAACAATAACTCATGATGCCATCTAGTGTCCAATTATCAAAGTGCACAACCGTCACAATTAAAACTGCTATGTATTTACACCAACATTATGGGCAAACTTATAGCGAATTGACAGGGGAATAATTTATAAATACACCAACTGCATTGACTCAAAATGTGTCCTTATCTGAGTGGCATTTGTATCTGTGTAGAAGGAACCGTGTAGTCAGCCTGTGGCGGGCGTTCGCTGGCGGAGTGTCACAGAGCTCCTCCGAAGGGCAACTACTTGGAGTGAAGGGTGTTATATACCACACTGGGTACTTACCTTTCGTCTACCCAGACAGCGAAGAGAACAGCAATGACATAGCACTGGTACATCTGCTGACCCCCTTCACCCTTACAGGTACCTACCTTGGTTTTATTCTTTACTAGCTGATTACCCCACCTTGCCCGAGTATTTATTTGTTGCAATCTTCTATTATAGTTCAAAAAAAGTATGTAAAAATAAAAGCAAAAGGCACATTGTGCTGAGCAGCACATACACACATACATACATACATAGATGCAAATATACCTCTGACATATACCACAGCTCTGTACAAAGATCAGCGTTGCGCTCACATGAGTCTCAGTCATATGTCTAGCACGTTTGCTTGAAATGTCTTCATGCGTTTCCGAGTGATGGTGAAACATACATACATCCAAATATAGCTCTGACATATACCACAGCACTGTACAAAGATCAGCGGTGCGCTCACATGAGTCCCAGTCATATGTATGGCACGTTTGCTTTCTCATTCTCAATTCTCATATAATGTATATTCATATTTCATGCTTGATATCACCAGAGTATGTGCAGCCGGTTTGTCTTCCGGCCCTGGGCCAGCAAATCACGGATGGGAAGGTTTGCACAGTCACCGGATGGGGTAACACACAGTACTATGGTGAGTGTCTGGATCCACCTATGACTACAATATTTTAAACATTTTCTTAAATGGATGCTTCACCTACCAGTAAATTTTGAATTATACTAGCTTAACCCCCCATATTTACCCCCTGGTGCCTAGGCAAGGATAACATCACCAACCTTCCAGGGTTTAGATTGCAGAGGGGGCAAAATCTGCTGAACTTTTGTGCCAATGGGCTGCAGTGTTTTTTTGCAAAATTGCATTCTCCAGAAGGAGAGTGACATTATTTGGCTTGCTCCTACCTTCTGCTCATTTATAAAAACACTTGAAACACGCTTTTTCAGACTTGCCTACCCATCTCCTTCTGTCTCCTAAACCCTCACTACTCCCCCACCATTCCATATCTCCCCTCCTATTGTGCGAGACTTCCCCCACTTCATAGATTCGGGGCAGGGTCCTCTCCTCCTCCTGTGTCACTGTCTGTATCTGTCTGACATTTGCATCTCCTATTTAATGTACAGCACTGCATAATATGTTGGTGCTATATAAATCCTGTTTATTACTATTAATAATATTCACGCAATGCAAAAGGTGAATAAGGTAACCTGTCACCCCCTACAGATATGGGTTTCATCCACTTATAGGTGATTTAAGAAGGGGGCCAGGGTATCACAGGTGGATCATATAACTTTCTGTCTTCTCAGGCCAACAGTCGGACACCCTTCAGGAGGCGTCGGTGCCAATTATCAGCAGCTCGGTGTGCAACCAGCCGGAATATTATGATAACCAGATCACTGGAAAGATGTTCTGCGCGGGATACACAGAGGGCGGGATTGACGCCTGTCAGGTGATTGGATACTTTCCAAGGGATAGGTGTTCAATGGAGGGAGCTCCTAGAGGTCTGTTTCCATCCAGGTATCTGACTGGGCAGAGAATTGGGTTGGTTAATAGGTGCACTGTGGTCACCAGGTAGACTATGGATATTATTTCCTTGGTCATGCACCTATCCACCAATGTATGGCCACCATCTCTTGGCTTTGGGTGCTCATGTCACTGGCTTGATATTTGGGTTTTAGCATTCTGATTTTATAAGGCTGAATTCCATGTTCTCTCTGTAATCCTCCTTTAGTATTGGGTTGCTCATTTGCTTTATTTTCCAGGGTGACAGTGGAGGTCCCTTCGTGTGTGAGGATACCATCTCCCGCACTTCAAGATGGCGGCTGTGCGGCATCGTCAGCTGGGGGATCGGCTGCGCTCTGCCAAACAAACCCGGGGTGTACGCTAAAGTGGATCAGTACCAGAACTGGATCTACAGAGCCATGAAGGTAGATATTGAAAACTTCAAGATCCTGATGACCCCCTTCATCTGGACCAATTGGAAAGATTTTCCATCACTTTCTGTTCTCTTTCCAGAATTTTATTACCAGTGATAGGAACATTAGAAAGGAAAATGATGGGAAATGTTTTAATTGTGACAATTATTTATTTATTGTTTGCTTTCTCACTTTTAGACCAAAGCAGATGCCATGGGAATCATAGAGATGCAATGAAAGAAAGTCGCGCTGTAATAATGGAATATCTGGATCTGCCGGAACTAAATAACAGCGGCAATGACTGACGGATCTCGCGTCCTTGTCGCCATGTTTATAATCGCCATTATGTAAAGTTTCTGAAACATGCTGCTACAATGTTACCATTCCGGTTACCAATCACTCAGGGGTCCACTGACCGACAGGACAACCTACTGAGGAGCACTTCAAGGAAAACTCCATCTTCATCCCGAATTTATTACCCCCAACACCCCCCCATCTATCAATCAATTGCTGTATTGATCATGGTAATCTGTGCTGATATTTTAGCTCTTTCCAGTGTCAAGTGAATGAAATGCTGAACGAAGAGAACAAATGGCCATTGGCTAACATATCCAACCAGACTATCATCTATTATTTTATAATATTTTTTCAAAAGGGGAAATTTGGCAAATAAAATGAGAAAATAAAATGAAAATGAAATGAAAATCTACATCTAAAGCACTTGTGCTGCCCTACATCTTGGACACTGACTGAAGGTGCTGATTAGAAGTTATTCCTCAGCTGCAAAAAAGAGGTTGCAGCTCTGCAGAATGATGAATGCGGATTTTCTCCTTGTTGCAGGTTTTCACTTTACCTACAGAGGACATGGTGACCACTAGGGGGCCACACACTGCTCTGAGCTCAGACTCACCTTACAGCACTTATGTAAAGCAAAGGTGACCGGTACTCTTGTTTTCAGTGGTGCCGCTCACACCTGATGGCGTCATTTCTTTTTTCAAACATTGCTTGCTGCAGTTTAGATGCGCATGGCTGCAACAAGGCCTTCCAAGGTTGTGGCCCGCATCACCTGCTCCTTCAGACTGACACCCACCCATCAAACATATAACACCATACCAATGCTTCCCATCAGCCTGGACCCACCTGCTTGCATAGAGAAACACAGAGACTTAGTGATGACATCACTGGGTCTAAAACATGGAGAACAAATATATCCATGTGCTAGGGACTTATCCCAACTGAGTATCAAGCCATCTTTGAGTTCTGGTTAGTGACTTTTCTTGGCTGATGATGTCATCACTCTGTTGCAGGCAGGAGGAAGAATTTCCTCAGTCTCCCAGTGCAACATTGTAACAAGTCAGACTGCTGCAGGGGCTGATTTGTGTCAGATACTTATGAATACAGCCAAGAATTAGACAAGAACCAGGATTGTGTCATCCTTGTGCTGGCATCTCCTTCCAGAAAGTGAGCTTGTTTGATGCCTGAACAAAGATGGCCCCATCCTTCTGCTGAATTTGTGTGTTCTCAGTGATGGGTAATCAATACCTAGAAGTGCTACTCTGACACAGTAATACTAAGCATGCTGCATTTAACATGACAGGTCCACTTTATTATCCAAGACTAGAACCCCAAGTCTGGGTGTGAATGGGTGTGCAAATGTTAATTTGGGAGAGTTGCATTTTAAAGCAGGGCTGTTAAGACAATTTCATGGCAACTTAAAATATGGGGAAACTGCAGACTCAGCTTTGTACCAAAGATTTTATAGTATGAGAAGTTCAATGTATTTGATAGATCATTGGGATGTCAAATCAGTTTTATTTAATTAGAGAGAGTGGGTGTGTCCAGCCTCTGATCAGCCAATCAGAAGAGAGCTTCCCATTGGATACATTGTAGCCAAGACTTTCTTCTGTGGATAAATCTTTTATAGAAATGATCATTGCTCTGCACAGATCTGCCAATCAGGGACACAATATGAGACAGAATATTTTAGGATTTGACCAATCAAATTGAAATCTTTGTATTATTGTGATTGTAAATGAACACAAGGTGAAAACCTATGTGAATGTACCAATATCAGCGATAGACCTGTGCACAGGTGTTTGTGACGTCCCACTCTAGCATTGCCCACCCTACAGGTGATATGATTCCATTTGTTCTATCCACCTGTAGGGTGGCAGCTATCATGTGACAAGAGACTGCAGAGAAACCACATACAATTAGAAAATTAGATGTATTGCAAATTGTATTAGCTGCCAAGTTTCAGAAAACTGCAAGTAATAGTTTAAAAGTTATTGGAGATGGTGCTTTACATTACAAGAGACTGTTAGAGACCACAGTGGAATTCTTATAAGATACAGGAAACTGTTAGAGACAGAACATAGGCAACTGTGGATTTCTTGCATGACATGAGAGACTGGTATAGACTGCTTATAGGCTACAACAGACATCCTACAAAAAACAGAAGACTGTTAGAGACTGCTTATAGGCTACAGTGGAATTCTTACATGACATGGGAGACTGTTAGAGACTGCCTATAGGCTACAACAGACATCCTACAAGAAACAGAAAACTGTTAGAGACTGCTTATAGCTACATCAGACATCCTACAAGAAACAGGAGACTGTTGGAGACTGCTTATAGGCTACAGTGGAGTTATCACATGGCATGAAAGACTGTTAGAGACTACAGTGGAATTCTTATAAGATACAGGAGACTGTTAGAGACAGCACATAGCCAACTGTGGATTTCTTACATGACATTGGAGACAGTTATAGACTGTTTATAGTTACATCAGACATCCTACAAGAAACCAGAGACTGTTACAGACTGCTTATAGGCTACAGTAGACATCCTACAAGAAACAGGAGACTGTTAGAGACTGCTTATGAACTACAGTTGAATTCTTATAACATACAGGAGACTGTTAGAGACAGCTCATAGGCAACTGTGGAATTCATACATGACATGGGAGACTGTTAAAGACTGCTTATATGCTACAGCAGACATCCTACAAGAAATTGAAGACTGTTAGAGACTGCTTATATGCTATAATGGAATTCTTGCAAGACATGGGAGACTGTTCCCAGGCTACAGCAGATTCTGTACAAGTTACAGGAGACTGACTCAATCAAGCAAACTTTACCTAAGCTACATGAGAAGGCCAAAGACTTTTATTAAGACTTTTATTAAGATGCAAGAGTTTCTATGTTGCAGAAGATTGCTATTTGGTTAGGAGACTTCTAAATGCTATGCAATGTTACATGGGATTGGTGTTAGGTTATAGGAGACTGCTAGAGACTGGTATTTTGTTGCATGAGACAGCTTTAAAATTACCAGAGACTGCAGAGACTGTTGCAGAAGATTTCTGCGTGGTTAGGAAACTGCAGTTAGGTTACAGGAAACTGCTAAGTGCTATATCAATGTTACTGCTAGAGGCTGGTACGATGTTACATGAGATTGCTAGAGGCTGGTACTATACCAAGAGACTGCTAGAGACTGGTACTATGTTATAGGAGACTGCTAGAG
>NC_092868.1:2659953-2677424 GCF_032062135.1 Pyxicephalus adspersus
ACTGGTACTATGTTATAGGAGACTGCTAGAGACAGGTACTATGTTACATAAGACTGCTAGAGACTGGTACTATGTTATAGGAGACTGCTAGAGACCAGTACTATGTTACATGAGATTGCTAGAGGCTGGTACTATTACAGGAGACTGCTAGAGACTGGTAAAATTACAAGAGACTGCTATAAACTGGTACTATTACAAGAGACTGCTATAAACTGGTACTATATTAAAGGAGACTGCTAGAGACTGGTACTATGTTAAATAGAACTGTTAGAGACTGGTGCTATGTTACATGAGATTGGTAGAGGGTGGTACTATTACAAGAGACTGCTAGAGACTGGTACTATTACAAGAGACTGCTATAAATTGGTACTATTACAAGAGACTGCTAGAGACTGGTGCTATTACACAAGAGACTGCTATAAATTGGTACTATTACAAGAGACTGCTAGAGACTGGTGCTATTACAAGAGACTGCTAGAGACTGGTACTATTACAAGAGACCGCTATAAATTGGTACTATTACAGGAGACTGCTAGAGATTGGTACTATTACAAGAGACTGCTGAGACTGGTAATATGTTATAGGAGACTGCTAGAGACCGGTACTATGTTACATAAGACTGCTAGAGACTAGTGATATTAGAACAGACTGCTAGAGATTAGTACTATTAGAAGAGACTGTTAGAGACTGGTAATATGTTATAGGGGACTGCTAGACTGGTACTATATTACAAGAGACTGCTAGAGGCTGGTGCTATGTTACATGAGACTGCTAGAGACTGGTACTATATTAGAAGAGACTGCTAGAGACCAGTACTATATTACAAGAGACTGCTAGAGGCAGCTGCAGAGCAGAGGCTGGGAAAGCTTGGTTTGTCTGTAGAATGCAGTGCTAGAGCCCAGACCCCTGTGGCCCAGTGTTGGCATTGGCATTGCAATGCGCAGCAAATGGCAGATTGTTGGTTTACATCGCCCCCTAGCAGACATCTGTGTTCCTGTACCCACATTGCCTTAGTTGTACAGCAGGGAATATTCATCATGTAATTCACACACTGTGCACAGAATCATGGACGTCCTCTCTGTAAAATGTATGAAATGTCTAATAAATGTACAGTTTTCAAAAATCACACAGGGTGTCCCTCTTTTATTCTGTCTTTTATAGATCTGTGTAATAAATGGTATGATAATAATAATAATAATAAAACATAATAAATAGGTTTTGTTTTTATTCTTCCTAATAATATTTATTACATTCTTATAATTAACATATTGATTGCTGGGTGGTCACATGACCCTTTGTGGGCTGGTAAGGACATTACCAAAAAAGGAAGAAGAGGCGTGTCTCTAATCTTTAAACCAATCAAATCTTTGGTCAGCTGATATCTTGGCAGTTTAGAGTTGCTTAGATCACCACCTGCTGGCTGCATAAGGTATAGAAGAACATGAAAAATACTATATTAGAAATCTGCTAATGATTGATATAAATAAAAGGGTGGTTATGGGCAATTAACTTTCATATGACACATTGTGCCCGATTTATTAAAAAGCTCAAAGACTGGAGAGGATACACGTTCATCAGTGCACCTGGGTGATCCAGAAAACTTGTAATTGGTCTGCTTTGGGATTGAAAACATTTTATACCAAATAGCAAATTACTTTGTAGAAATCCATTGCAGGTTTGCTGAATCACCCAGGTTCACTAATGAAAGTGTATCTTCTCCAGCCTTGGTGAACTTTAATAAATCGGGCCCATTGGGTCCATGCTTTTGAGGTGGTTCTGAAGGGGGCAGATCCGGGACCACTAGCATACAAACCTGGGGGCCCACATAGACTCTGGGGGTTCTTGGAACAGGGATAATTCGTTATGGAAGCTACAATGTTGCTGGAAATGTTGTCTGAGACAGAAACTTAAAGGTGTCAAATACAACCAGGGGGCAGTATATGTCATTATTTTCGAATGAGACAATAAGCAACAATAAAATGAAATAATTTATTTTACTTAAATATTTGAGATCTGCAATAAATAAAAGAAGCTTTCCGGACCCACATCTAAAGCCCACTGGACCCATCATTTTGCGTTTCCTATTGTCTTCAATGCATTTTGTTTCATCAAAATGTTTGATGATGTAAAAAATGTCATTGAAAAGATTTAAATCAATACAGAATTTCCCAATCAAGAAGTCAGAACTCAGAAAAGTTAGTTTTGAAAGGCGAGATTACAACCTTGAATAGTTCTATTACAGGCAATTACATACAAAGCCCAGCAGAGGTCACTCTGATCTCTGTGAAGAAATACTGCTGCATGACATCATCAGAGCCCGGATAGCTCAGTCGGTAGAGCATCAGACTTTTAATCTGAGGGTCCAGGGTTCAAGTCCCTGTTCGGGCGTCTGAATTTTTTTTCACTGAGATAAATATAAATTATAAATTATTCAGGTTTCATTAAGATAAAATATTTTTTTTTTATTTAGATTTTTGACATTTCTTATTGTTATTCATTCATCACCGGTACTCCCCTGCAGCATAAATGGGTCCCTGCTGCTGACAAAATCCTCAGTAGAGAATAAAATGCCTAAAGTAAAACAAATATTGAAGGTGATTTATCTGCTGGAGGATTTGATATGGAAAAAAAAAAATCTGCCAGATCCGCTGGGTTCTATCTGACATCTGTGGTCAGCCTAACGATGAAACAGCTGAGATTGGGGGTCACATGACTTGATAATTGGCCCTATTTAGGGATTCTATGGGCTTTTCTTAAAACCATTGGAGATATATTCACCTTCTTCCTGGTGTCACCTAACTAAAAAAGTGAGTTTCCATTGGTGCAGTACTTATGGGAATTTGGTGGATTGCATTTTAATTGTTATTTTCTGATTCCTTGGAAAGTTTCTGTATCAGCTTCAGTGATTGCAATGTGCAGGAGCTGGATTTGGCTTTTCCTGCAGGTGCATTTTTTGCTGCATTGACTTTTTCATATCATTGGGTTGTCTGAGATGCATGGGGTAGGAATGGTTTTCCATAGCGCATGGGGGCCCCAGATGCCCAGCTCCCCCCCCCAATGTTCTGGTAATTGGGGCAATAAAGAAGATAAGGGCCCTGGGCAAAACCCAGGTGAAGTTGTCAATAGGACCCATGCAGACCATTTTGGTGCATTACATGCAACATTTTGGCTGTTCATGTAAATTGCAGCAATGCATATTACAATGGTCCTGTTGCATGTTCATAGTTCACATATGTCCCTGGCTCAACCTCTGGCTTTCCCTGGAAGTGTTTTGCTTTCTGCATGTCTCAAGGAATCAATATCATGTGACCAAGGATGATGCCTGGAAAAAGATGGTGCCGTCCTTCTGGAGAGAAGAGCAGAAGAAAGCATTGTCAGGGGTGTATTGTGATATTTGTGTGACCCTGAGTTCTCCTCTTACTATGTAAGAACATGACCAGTCCTCTTTAACCATACATTCCAATGAACAGTAACAAGCTGGGGCGCAGAATTCAGCAAATCTTTCACTTTGCCTCCGCCCTTTGCTGTAAATTGAGCCATTGGGTGAATCTGCCTCATTTACTGCTTTGGCTCCTCAAATTTCATGTTTCCATATACAGATCACAAAGATGTGTCAACACAAATCCTGCTGGGAACAAAGAGAGCGACGGCAATTCTGAGTTTTATGAGATTGTGAAAAAAAGAAAATGTTATTTTTAGTTTATGGACAGAAATGTAGAAACAGCTGCTTGTTGTGTGGAACCGTTCTCATTCTGCCCCCTCCCCTCTTTATTCTGCCCCCATCTGTGTGTTGCGCCCCATCTGGGCCCCCTCGTCTGTTTATTTTGTCCCCTCTGGGCCCCCCATCTTTTAATTCTGCCCCCCATCGGTTTATTCTGCTCCCCTCAGTCTTGCACAGTTGCTGCCCATAATAGCCATTAGAAGCTGCGGAAAATCAGGGACCGCCTCCTTTAATGATTAGGGGACATCCAGCATCATCTAGCCCCTCCCTCGCAGCCTGATTGTCACTGGCCCCGCCCCTTTCAATCAATGGATTTCCATCAAAGGCTCAGCATGCCATGTGGGAGTTACTTATGCAAATACAGGCTGCCTGGTACCGCCCACTTCTCCAGACTGACATCTATCTAATCATGTTAATATTTGCATAGCTCCTCCCAATAGCCCGCCCTCTCCTTACATCAGGGCTGCAGTACAGAGTACAGGAGGTGCTGTGATGTTTCCAGAATGCTCTGTACAGCCCCCTGCTGGCTCCTGCCACCAGCTACAATCTGCCTTCATTACATAGAGAAGCACAGAGACTTAGGCTGCATACACACGTGCAATAATTGTTGGAAAGGAAGATCCTTTCCAATGACTAGCATTGCACGATGCATGAACGCGCTCTGCACATACAGGAGAGGGAGAACGACGGAGCGACACCCTGCTGTGCGCTCTCCCCCCTTCGCTTCCTTTACGATTGTTGGTTGTCTGTGGGTCTGCCAGGACAGTTGTATATACGACGAGCGCTGTACACACGCCTGAGCCGATTGGACGAGAACCATTGGGCGTGTGTACGTAGCTTTAGTAATGACATTTTAAATCTTTTGTTAAAATATTTCCTGGTGATCCTGCCATGAGGGTTCTTGTTCAGGCACTACCATTGCCCCTTTCACCTGTGCTTCTGCGTTGTCACCCTGATGGAAACTAGTGATTGATCTGCAAGCTTTGTCCAGTGTTGTCATAAAAAAAGAAAACCTCGGTGCATGTAGGCAGGAAGTGGTCGCAAAGAGGCTGCAGGAGATCAGCAGCACTGAGAATTAACCAAGGTGCCACCTGAATTTATTAAAATGTTATGTTGGGACTCGCCAAGGCAATGCTGGGCCGCCATTGGCCGGCTGACCGATCCCGGCCACTAGTGACCCTGGAAACATCCTCAGTATTGGCATTGAATCCCCCAAGTGAAGCTCTCCCTGGGGCCACATCCTGGGGGCTCCGTTTCTCGCCCCTCATCAATACCTCCGCTTGTTCTCCTACAATTGCCCTCTGTGCAGCTTTGTCTCCTCCATTCAGGAGGGGGTGGGGGGGTCTGGCATTTCACCAGGGCCAATGTTGGCCAAAATACCAGAAACTCCTTCTTCCCCTCGCTGTGGGGGGCTGGGTTAACCCTCTGAGGGGGCCATCGCTGGGTTGGTTAGAATTATTTTAGAATCTGCTGCTTAATTTCCAAAGTTTTTTTAAAAGCTATCCGGGGCCAGTGTGTACTCACTCGGGCAGGGAGTGCCAGGCGGAGTCGGCAAAGGTGCCCAACAATGACCGGGGATAGGAGATGCTGGTACAAAGGTAAGTCATTGGGGTGCAGTGGAGGAATCTGTAGTCCCAAAGCTGAGCTCCAGCTGTCTGATTGGACAGAGAACGAGTAGCAAGCATGATAAGCCAATACTATACTCACTCTGCTCTCTCCTCCTATCAGCATTTTACTTGTGGTCACATGGGCTCTGCAGAGAAACTTAATTGGCTCAGAGTGTGGAAGATAAGGTAATGAGGAGGAGGAACAGATGAAGCAGGGAGATCCTTGCAGTGCAGGTCCTCAGGTGCAGCTTCCTCCCACAAGGAGAACAATGAGGGGCACAGTGGTGACACCACTAAATCTCCAAAGAGGCAGCAGTGCCTTAGGTCATCTTACAATTCAGAACTGGAGTGCCTAGGCACAGGAAGTCACATGGTATACAGAACGTGGTGCCTAGGCAGGGGAAGTCACGCGGTATGCGGAGCGGGGTGCCTAGGCAGGGGAAGTCACGCGGTATATGGAGCGGGGTGCCTAGGCAGGGGAAGTCACGCGGTATATGGAGCGGGGTGCCTAGGCAGGGGAAGTCACGCGGTATATGGAGCGGGGTGCCTAGGCACAGAGTGCCTTTTACCTGTACATCGCGCTCAGTCCCACCTGCAGTGATGGCAGCTCCGGGATTGGAGGTTTCAGATTTGCTCTGTCTGTAGTTGCCAGTGGTTGGCTATGCCAATCCCCTCACTGCCCCGGGGTGATGGAGCGCTGACAACAAAGCGTGTCCCGGCAAGGTGTGTAGCTGATAATTGGTAGTTACACCCAGACTGCGTTCCGCCATCATTTTGCCTGGCATCATTAGTAAATGCGGACACCCTAAAGTGTACCTGTCATGCCCCATGTAATGTGTCCAGGTAACTTTTACCCCTCACACAGATCACATGACTCCCCCTGCCAGTGCTGTCCTCGCTCAGGTGTCACCTGGAGTCACCATCCACCTCTTGGACTGAGATTCCAGCTCAGAGGTGACACAATTATATAAATCCCAATGTCTGTGCAGTTCCTGGCTGAGTTCACAAATGTCTGACACAGATCAGCCCCTGCTGGAACTTGTTACAATGTTGCAGTCTGATTACTGGGGGGACAGGAGACTGAGGAAATGCTTCCTCCTGCCTGCAGCAGGCTGATAGAATCATCTCAACCTAGGCAAGTCAGTGAGTGGAGGACAGGAATGGGGTTTTATGAATTGGTGCTGGAGCTTTCCTGATGAATGATATGGGGGAAAGGGAGGAGTGTCACCCCCTTAGAGGTCTTTAAAATGTGGGGGCACTTAGTTCAAAAATTGTGTGAATTGAAGTCCATGATCTGTCCCATCCCCTCCTGGGGGGGAAGGTACAAAGTGTGCCACCATACACAGGCCTTGGACCCTTCTCAGCCAACAGGGGCCCCCATGGGTCAGTTCTATTGGCCCCATAGCTCATCCTCATTGAGAACCTGGTCAACTGAAGGCCACCATAGGAAGATGGAGCCCCCCAGTATTCAGGGTAGAGATCACCATAAGCGCCCCCTCTGGCACCTCTGGTTCTCATATGTACCGGTTAGTTGGTGCGCGCACACAGGCGTGCAGGTATTGTGTAACACTTTGTATCACCTGCAGAAACTTTGTATCAATTGCTTCCTGTGGACACCTGACACCTCATCCTCCAGCAATGCCACATGCAGCCCCGGGGCCGCCTCAGCTCGTATTAACTGGATGCAAGTGGAAATCTACAACACACAATGATAAGACTTGGATCTCCCCGTGGGTACAAAGACTACCGGCCCAATCCAGACCCAACAGGTAAAGGTGATCCTGCCAGGGACCTCTCAGGTGCTTTGAGGATACCAAGTTTGCCGTATTCCTCACCCTGCAGGGGAACATGCAGAATCCCCAGCCTGCCTAAATGTGGCCCTCAGGCCGTGACCCGGAGCAAGCACGTGGGTTCACCTCTGATGTAGGGGACGTCCAATGTAAGAGACGCCCAATGGGGGTTAATACAAAGTGTCCCCATTAGAAGGCAACCTCCTCATATTGAGGGGACTTCCCTCTTGTACCGGTGTCCCCATGGAAGATTTCCCATTGTGCTGGTAAAAAGGCCAATTATGACCAGCTGGACCTGGAAGATGTGGACAGCACAACCTCCAGGTCCACTCATAGATCATTCAGGATGAGGCCGGTCATCATTGGGCTTCTTTACCCATCCAATCATGAAGGTCCAGGTACGGAACCATTGGAATTGGGTCATTTATGTCTCGCTAAACCCCAATTTGGGAAAAAAATGGAAATTTTGGGCCAGATTTTTTTTCTCCATGTAGGTTGATGTTCCCCCTCCCTGAGAAGTTCCTCACTTTCTACCCCAGGATGCCAATGTTCTGCTGCATCTCCTCCCCAGAGTTCTCCCCTGAACTGGGCGAGCCTCCCGGCATTATTCAGTAACTACCTGGATGTTTTTGGGTGGTTATTGAAAATTTGGGTCACAATAGAGGCACCACCAGCCTACAACATTTTCTGGGGTGAATAATTGTCTCCAATGGGTGTTATAATAAATATGGATCTATAGAGGGCCTTCTATAATGGGGTTCCTGGAACCAACTCTTATGAGTGAACCCTAAATTGCCCTTTTCTACACCAACCCAGCACCTCCATTGTATGTGGAAGGTCCGTCATTGCTCCATAAATGTTATCCTAATTGACCTGGACAATGGTAATGGAGGGTCCCTGAAATAAAATTTGGGCGTTCCGGCCCCTTTGTCTCCCAGGGGCCAGATACAATCTGGTAATGGTGTGTCAATACACTCACAATGGGCCTCTGCAGGATTATGGCCAATATTGAGAGCGGAATACAATAAGTGCCATTGGCTGCATCCTGGACTCCTCCACCATCATCAAAGCCTCCATTGTGGACCCATCCAAGGGCCAAATAAATGCCCATTGTCCCTTCCATTAAAACCCATTGTGAATATTCATGTGTTTGTCTAGGGGGGGTAATAAAATACACATTAGCCCGGGAGCTCCATCCCAAAGAGGGAAGGGGTGGGGAGACAGCTGGTATTGGTTTGACTAAACCCATGTGGGGTAACGGTTGATTTTGGGGTCCCAATGGGGCATTCAAACCATGAGGTTCTTGCAGTTAATATTGGATTGCGCATAGACAAAAAAAGATTTTTTTGTGCTGTTGTATTTCCTGTTTAGCGTTCTTAAAAGCAAAGTGATGACAATAACGCCTGGGGCAATGAGGCTTGTCTGAGAGGGGTAAATACGGGCGCCTTGTACAAACATGGGCCTGGTAGAGACAGGAAAGTTCACCCATAGGGGGGTGGGTGGCAGGGTTCACCCACGGGGTGGTGGGTGTCAGGGTTCACCCATAGGGGGGTGGCAGAGTTTACCTCTAGGAAAGACTTGCTATAGAACCCTGAGACGCTATCCAAATGCCCTCGAGTCCTTGATGAGTCCATGACTGCCCTCTCCTGCGAGGGGCGCTATTAAAACGATAATGATTCTACTTTTATGTTGCCAGTCATTAGTGGGCAATCCATATAGAGGTCCAAAGTGTGCCAGCTCGCTAAGTGACCAACGGCTACCCTCATGCACCCTTAGATGATGCAATGGGGTGCTTCCTGCTTGCCCTTCCCCCTCCGCTCTCTATGGAACAAGCCGCAGGGTATTCTGTCTGTACAGCGATTGTTCGTTCTATTGTCACCTGATACGATTACAGAAAAATGATCTGAGCATCTGTATGGAGCTGGAGGCCCATGGACAATGGCTGGAGATGGTGCAATGGCCACCTAGCTGATGGGGGGAGCTGCAATGCAAACTTATAAAAATAGGTTTCCATACGAATGACCGAAATCTGATGAATTGGGGTAACTGCCCCTTCTTCTGGCATCCTGCAGACCCCTGACTGATTTCAGGGGAGGAATAATTAATAATAAACAGGATATAGTGCCAACATATTACACAGCGCTGTACATTAAATTAAGGGGTTTCAAATGACCGAAAAATACAGACAGTGACACAGGAGGAGAAGGGGACCCTGACCCAAAGAGCTTACAATCTAGCAGGAGGGGGATCATAATTCTTCTATATACATGTATGGCTCCCATTTTATTTTCCTTCCCATTGCATGTGCTCTTACTTTTTCATAGGGTTAGATTAGGGGATCTAAAAGGGATCCCAGGATATGATCGGGAGTAGTGGATCATATTCATGGGGTATTGAATCCAATGTTTTAGGGGGGAGGGTGGGGTTTGGGTGCAAAATTTATGCCCCTCTGTCTGACGTTGTTGTTATTATTAAACAGTATTTATATAGCACCAACATATTACACAGCGCTGTACATTAAATAGGGCTTGCAAATGACAGACAGTGACACAGGAGGAGAGGACCCTTCCCTGAAGAGCTTACAATCTAGGAGGAGGGGGGATTAGAATACTTCTATATACACCCATACATGTATTATCTCTTGAGCACCCCCCCCCCCCCCCCCCCAATTTTTTTTTTCCATATTATATGTGTTTTCCTATTCAGTTTTGCTGAAGCTAATGACCAGTTATGGGTTGAATTGGGGTAACCAAAAGGGATCCCAGGGCATTATCAGGAAGAGCGGATCATATTCAGGGGGGTATTAAATCTAATACTTTATTCAGGGGGGTATTAAATCTAATACTTTATTCAGGGGGGTATTAAATCTAATACTTTATTCAGCCGGGTTTTAAATCTAATACTTTATTTAGAGGGTAGGAGAAAAGTTGGGGTACAAGCCCAAAATGTATGCTCCTCTCAGTCTGGCATGCTAGGCATAATATTAAATGGGATGTATATAGCGCCAACATATTGCACAGCGCTGTACATTAAATAGGGGTTGCAAATGACAGATACAGACAGTGACACAGGAGGAGGAGAGGACCCTGCCCCGAAGAGCTTACAATCTAGGAGTTCTCATACTATTTCCTCTTTTTGTGCACTTTATGCCTTTTGGTTTCTCTCTTTGCACTCTTTTGTTCTCCTGCGCACTCTCGCTTTGGTGTTGTCTCTCCAGCTGTGTTGGGTCCCCCCATTCTGGGTGGAGATGTTTTGGCAGAGCATCCAGTAATGCTTGTTCTCACCTGTACAGCACTGGGCGGGACAGATCCATACTGAGCTGGTGTGAGCTGGACTTTCCCATTCTCTGTCTGTCTCATCCAAACTGCACAGCTTCCCTCCTCTCTGCAGCTTCTCCAAGGTAAGCAGCTCAAACTGGATTCACCGACTTCCCAAACTTTGCACAAGAACTTTTCTGGTTTAGTAACAATTTCTGCTTCTTGCCTTTTTTGTTTGTATGTAAACTTTGTAGATTGTTATACAGCTGAAGTGATACATTTTTATTTGTGATATCACAAACTTGTGTGTAGGTTTTAAATGGGACCCAAAAGCCGGATATATCTTGGCAATCTTTAATTCTTTACTCGCTCTCCACTGTTGGCGATCGCAGTCGGCTCACGCAGAGGATTTCCGAGTTGCAAAATCCCTGTAATTAAATTGTGTTATCCTTTTTTTTATTTATTATTATTATTAATAAACAGTATTTATATAGTGCCAACATATTATACAGCGCTGTTCAATTAAATATTATTAATAATAAGAAACAGGATTTATATAGCGCCAACATATTACAAATGACAGATAGGCACCGACAATGGCATGGGAGAAGACCCTGCGCAGAAGAGCTTACAATCTAAGAGGTGGGGAAGCAGCATACAATAAGATGGTTATGCACAGGTCAGACATCTGATCATCCATGAATCGAGCATGACTTGGGAATCCCAACCATCGTCATGCATGCCCAAAAAATTGTCAGTGGCCATGTAGTCGTTACATAGAATCAAAGTGTGCTACTTCTTCACCTCCTAGATTGTAAGCTCTTCTGGCCAGGATCCTCTCCTCCGGTGTCACTGTCTGTCTGTCATTTGCAACCTCTATTTAATGTACGGCGCTGCATATTATGTTGGTGCTATATAAATACTGTTTAATATTGGAAACAAAGTTGCCATTGTGTATCTTTCCTTCTGTTTGTGCTTATTTATTTTGTTTTTCTTTTGTCAATATTGCATTTTTTTTATTTATAAAATTGCACAGGATGAATGTATTGCATGCTTTAATTGGGGCTTAAAAAGTCTTTGCATAAATGTTTCTTTAGCTTGAGTTTTCCTGCACATGGCATTGAAATAAAACACAGCTGAGATTGCCATGTAATTCAGGGATGCAGCATGGAGGACTCTTCTGAGGTTGCATTGCATTCTTCTAGACCAGCGTTTGTCAACCAGGGTCACTCCAGAGATTCCTTGAGCAATTTGAGAATCTCGGGTCAGTGTAAGTGACCCCAATGACCTTTTTGGCTATCTGTAAGGATGACATTGATCCCAATGGCCAGCAATGTAAGACTGACTACCATGCTAATATACTGTGATCTGTGGATATAGAAATTACAGCCGGGGTTCCCTGAAGACCTGAAAGTTATTTTTAAGGGGTTCCCCTATTATATAAAGTTGGAAGACCACTGCAAGCCCTAATAAGATGCATTTGCATTGAAGGAATACAGCTTTTTCTGTGCACAAGGCAGCTTTTACCAGCAATGCCTGAGCTCATAGCAAACTGAGCTTCATTCATAAGACCGGGGATGGGAAATGTTTGGGGTGGTGAAAAAACAGAAAACATTTTTTTTTGCTCGGTGAGATCAGATCTGTAACGATTAAATGCAGAAAAAAGCATTCGCTCCAATTTTATGTGAATTTTATATCTGATACCAGCGGGATGTGATAACCGGCATGTGATTGTAAAGAGATTTGTCAATGTTTTTGCTTCTGGATCAGTGTTGTCATATCATTCAAGCTCAGCCATGTTGAAGAATTAAGCTTCAGCTCTGCGGTGTTGAGTCATTTACCTATTCAATGCATGAATGTGGCTTGTGAAAAGATTCATTATTCTTCAGCAAGCAAAAACATTCCTTTATGTACCCATTACAAGTGAATGGGAGCAAGCTGAGCATTACAAAGCATGGATATGAAGCTGGCTAGACAATAGTGGCCAGAATGAGTTGAATGATCCTGTTTTGGGTTCTAAAAGGAGAGTGGAAGGGATAGGACCTCTGTCAGGTTCTGATTGTTGTCCAAGTCTCATTGGGAGGATTCATCATCATTTCCTGTCCCAGAGACACAACAGGAAGTCCAGAGAAACCTTTCTAAAGGTTCCGGCATAAGATACAGGATTCCCCTTCCCTTGGTTTTAGTATAAAGTGTTCAGGAATAGAAAGTTTCTCTTTCAGTGATAATGATCACCAAAACAAGCTAAGAGGTTGAACCTTTCTGAATAGGAACAAAGATAAGAAAGTGAGAATGGGGACTTGTTTGTATTTAAATCTGCTCAGATAAAATCTCAATGACAACATTTTTAGATGGACCCCCTTTACCCACAATACTACCCCAATATAATAGTTCCCTATATTTTACTGGTCTCTGGTACATTGATTGATATTAGTGTGCATTCCTGCATTGGTATATTTATTTTATATTTGGATGGTAGGGGGGAATCTATGCCACTGGAGCAGCAACTTGTGCCGCTGGAGGGGGCCACTTTTGACCTTTTTGGCCTTGGGCATTAGAGCTTTGTCCTGCCTCTGGTTGTGAGCTTAGAAATGTTGAGAAGTATCTCAGATCAGTATTAGGGGTCCTGTGTTTGCACCCCCATAACTGACCAACATGAGATCCAAAATTTGTTATAAATGCGCACAATCGTCATTCGCATGCTGTGGTCATCTCATTTCTATGGTCTGATCTGAACCAACTCGTGGCCAATTCTAAAGTTGAGGTTTTTGGGACCTCCGCACCGGTGAAGATCTAAAATCTGTAAAATATGAGTCCCGCCGAGTGTTCTGATAACAGATCGGTCTGTTCCTCCAATAAAACAATTATCAGACCCCCATATAGAATCCTCCATCTCTGTGCTGTACACCCCGGGTGATATCTTCCATTGAATTTAGTTTTTGTTTGGAAGGTGGAATTATCTCACATTCTGCATAGTTTATCTTTGTGAGCGATGTCCTTTCCCCTGAGAAAATCCCAAAAATGTGTTTGGTGGGGGATGGAGCTGAATTGTTTCAGCTAAAGAAATGGTTTCAGTCTAATAAATGGTTTTTAGTCTAATTTCCTTATCATGAGGGAACCTGGTGGATCCACAAACCTGGTTCAACAATTGCCAACTAATAGCAAATGATTAGGAAATCCATCCCAGGTTTGTTGGATCATTCAGATTCCCCCATGATAGTCTTGGAGAGCTTTAATAAGGTTTTAATAAATCGTTGTATTTAATGGGTCCAGTTCACACCTATGGGTTATCCTTGGGGAGTTTAGCTTTGAATAGGATATGCTGCATTTTAAGTTGGTGCAATGCACAATAATGAAATGATAATTTGGCTCCAACTGTGAGCAAAAATGCATTCCAGCACACATTGAGTGCATTTAAAATCTCATACCACGTGGTGGAAATCTACCTAAAGCCGCCTATGGCCATGAGATGCAATCTTTTTTTGCACAATTGTGCAGGTTGGCATTGAGCGGTCTTGTACGTCTGTGGCTATTGGGGGAGCCCATGGAGCACGTTACCCAATGTTCAAGTTTTCTGAGCCATTTACAAACAATGGTTTAAAAGAAAGCCAGGGGGTATTTAAAGCATTTTACAAGCTTGTTTTTCTGCATTTTTGTTATTGCAATTTATGGCTAAACCCGCTGGCAGACACAGAGCCATTGTGCAGCAATGCAGAAAATAATGCGTATGTATGATCCAATATGGCTGCTCCCATCGCAATATATAATTGTCGGGTTCTTTTCCATCAGAAGATCTCTTCTATGTTTAACCATGCACTGATAAGGTGATACATTCCCTTTAAATGCCCGGGCTGCTTGCTGATCAGCGGATAACAATGACCTGTGGGGTTTCTTCTTTATGGTTTGTTGGTTTTCTGATAAACTTTTATGAGACAAACCAGTTGCTGGGAGTTTATTGTGCAATGGCTGTGTGCTGGGCGCGTTGTGTTTGTTGTGGGCTGGGCACGTTTTGTTTTATATGGGTTTTGTGTTCTAATGATGTCCCTTGTGTTGTTGGTCCCTACGCCTGGATGTGTGCCTGGTTTAAAGACTTTTTGTATGTATCTGCATTAACATTGTGTCGCTGTGCATGGTGCAAATACTGAAAGTTGCCCCGGTGGGCCCTTGTGCAGAACAGACCTGGGGGTCCCCTGCTAAACACTTTGCACTTCCCTATGTCCACTCCTGTGTATCCCATGTTATTTGTAACACATGAATCCTTTATTTATTTATTTATCTGCTTCAATTAAAATTTAACATTGGCCTCTCCTGGGATCTGCACCACCGAACGCTATCCCAGTGAAGAAGAATCGCCAAGTGAAGTCTGTTCTGTACATTGTGTCCCCCCCGCTGCACTCAATAGTTCATCCCACTCACTCCACTGTCAATGCTTTCTTCCTGGTAGGTGGAGGGAACCACTGGATGCTGCGGGGGACGCTAGACACAAACCACTGGGAAGTGCCAGCATGCACCAAGGAAATGCATTGGCTGCCTTTGCTGGGCCGGCCCTTGGAGAATACTGTTATGGTTATCCGAAGGCTTTAATATATTAAGGGTTGTTACTTTCAGCAGATCAAGGGGCAGCCAGGCATGCAGCATTTTCAGAAGGGGCCCATTGATGGCACACTCTATATTTTATGCCCAGCACCCCCAAATGTGTGTGCAGCTGCGATTTGGCCCCTGCATTGTGAGACCCTTGTGGGGTTTCATTCATATGACAACAACCATTGTGTTTTCCGGATATTCATAGATCTGTTGATTCCTCACATTTGGGGGCAGGTAACTTTGCCTTTCTGGTGTGGCCCTAAAACTGAAAAGCGGAGTGGCGTCCTCCTGGCCTTCATCCAGCTGTAAAGTAACTTACGTCAAGAACTTCTTGTTCCGATCCTCGGTCCTCCGCCCTAAACCTGTCTAACAGGCGGAATCTGAGGTGTCCTGGAGGGGTACAATGGCCTGTGGGATGAGAAAGGGGGCTTGAGATCCTATGTAAGAGGCCGAGTTATCCCTCCCGTGTCATTGCACTGTCCTTGACTCTATAAATCTTCTCACAGAGACCCTTGAGCTACCCCCCCCCCCCATTCTTCTGTGACTGACCTTTGACTTCCTCTCCAAATCCTAAATACTGCTCATGTAATTTCATTATTTAAAAAAAAAAAATCCTGGTGATCCTGCCATAATGGTAAATGTTCAGGCACTTCCTGTTGTAGTGTGACAACTCTCTTCAGGTCATCCAGTTGGGCTTCTGCGTTGTCACCCTTCCAGTTAGGGGTACAGACTGCTGTTGTCACCATCAGGAAACCATGCAATGCCCCCATCAATGGAGCGCACACAGGAAGTGACCGATGGAAGAATGAAATGTTTTCCTTATTTGGGAACATCTGGGAATCTGCAGGTGTCTGGGGGAGGGAAGGAATTTGGGAGGTATTTTGCATTTCCCAGCAACATAAGCAGCTGTATTATTGAACCTCTAGCGTGCCGCTGTGCGCTCTGTGCCAGGATAAGTTCCAGCTTTGTGCAGGGGCCACCTGTAGATGCTCAGACACCGAGGTCACCGAGATATCTGAAGATTTGTAAACACTCGGAAGCTCAGATCTGGCCGCCCTCCAAACTGCTGGATTGGGATCCTAAGATATTGTCTGGGGGGGGGGGGGGTTTCTATTGTGTATAAATGGGACCCCATTATTAGTTATGAGGACCCCATTGTTTGTAAAGGGGGCCCAACTGATATTCATCACAGCAGATTTATAAAGGACGGATAAGGAATAGTTGCTGTACCAGTGCTCATTTATTCATCAGGAAAGATCACTTCCAGTGACAGTCAGTCTGTAAGTGGCATCCTTCTGACTTTATTTTGCTGGGGAGTATAGTAGGCTGATTTAGGGGCTGATACTCCCTGCAGTCATTCACCGGGGTATCTGGGGTTGGGGTAATAAGAGGAACTCCTCATCATCTGGGGGGCAAATTGGGGTTGGGGTAGTGCCAGCTGGGGTCAATGCAACACAGGGGTGGACATAGGGGGTGCAAAATGTGTACCTGCACGAAGGTCCCTGAATCATTCTCCGCCAACAGGGGGCCCCAATTGATTTCTGCCCAGGGGCCCACTGTTGGCTACACTATGTATGACCATAGGTTGGTTGCTTTATATTAGAGCTGACCCCTTGCTCTCCAATCCCCTCCAGAAATGTATTGGGAGGCCAATAATTGGTGGGAAATCCCATTGCAATGGGTGGGTTGGATCAGTGCCAGCGCTGTGACGGGTCCATTACCCAGCACTGGCAGAATGATGAGCCTGGCATGCTGCAATGGTGTATCATAGGGCACTCAATACATGGTGAATGTGGCATATAAGAGGACCTGTGATTGGATATCTGAGTAATTTACCTCCAATAGAGATAACAGATCTCATCCTGACCATTCCAAACCTCTGATTCTCTCCAGAAGGACGGCACCATCTTTGTTCAGACATCACTAAGGACTTGATGATTTGAGGTTCTGGCTACACAGCCAGTAAATCGGCAATATGTGTGCTGTCTGACACAGTACAATACTGCAGTCTGGGGGAGAGGAGACTGGGGAAATGCTTCTTTCTGCCTGCAGCAGACACAGAATTACTTAAATGATCACACAAATCCTGTTCTCTATAAATGGAGAATTCTGTAAATTTGTTTGGGTAGTCACCATTCTTCATCCTTCTCCTTGGCTGCCGGCCAGCTCGGCTATAGAGAGGCGAAGTGCAGAAATGTTTCACCGGCTGCCAGGTGAATGTGAACAGGTGGTGAGCGGGAGCCGCCATCTTTAATGCCCACAAGGCAGCCATACGTGACGCCGGAGTATTCTATTACCCCCGAGAAATACAGAATGTTCACTGTGCAGAGAACAAACCACCAGGGGAGGGGGATGGGTCAGTATTCTCTGTACAGCACTGTGGTATATGTCAGAGCTATATAAATGTATAATAATAGTGTGTGACTGTGGGGGGACATTGGAGTGTCAGCTCCTCTGTACAGAGACTGATGGGACTGGCTCAGTGTTCTCTGTACAGCACTGCGGTATATGT
>NC_092868.1:2677488-2719988 GCF_032062135.1 Pyxicephalus adspersus
CTCTGTACAGGGACTGATGGGACTGGCTCAGTGTTCTCTGTACAGCACTATGGTATATGTCAGAGCTATATAAATATATATTATTAGTGTGTGACTGTTGAGGGATATTAGAGAGTTCCCTGTACAACTCCAAAGAATATGTTGGCGATATTTGAAGAGGTGTGCCTATTGTAGATCTGTTGATGCAGAAGAAAGTTATGTATCAATAATTCTACGAACAAGTGACGACTCGATTGGTCTGCTAAGCTTTATGCATTGAATGATAAATTATTTTGTTTTCATATCAACGTCGACCAATCAGCTAACAGAGATAACAATCTTTCTAAAATGACACTGATTTGCATAAATATAGGTGGAGACCACGCCCACTGCCACGCCCGAGCTACACAAACCACAAAGATTTCATGTTTTAAAACTCTTCCAATTTCTGTATTTGGTTCCCCCATGGGGGAGGGGGGCGTTTGGGATCCTTTGACTTCATTGCGGTTAATGTGTTGCGACTTGCCCAACGTCTCGTCATTTCTTTCCTAATTTGCGCTCTGTGCCAGCCCTGGGCCAATGGTAACACGTGTTGTAATAAAGACGTGTTTGTGCAGGAGCGTCGCAATATTAGAGCTGCAAGACCTCTGGGCTGGTTCAACAGGTGAAGGCCTCCAATCAAGAAAATCATAGTGCCAACATACACTGCAGCATAGTACAAAGTTGTGTCAGGAACTGTTACTAACATAAAAATTGGATTGTGTACAGCGCTGCAGTATATGTTGGCACTATAGTAATACATAATTGGGGGATATTGATAGTTGATTGCCTTGCACTACCATAATTGGAACACCACTCGGGCTGTAACTTCAAATAACTTGACTTTTTTTTATTTTTTTCCTTTGCAATCAATCAGTTTGACGATATTTAGAATCTTCTTTACCATTGGCTGGATGGTTCAGACGCTGGGATCATTTAGGAATTTGGAGCAACTGAATGATTGGCTGGCTGAGTTTTTGGCCAGTATGGGGTCTCTGGGTACCTCCAGGCCCCTCGCCAGGTCATTGGCTGAGCCCACATTGGCCCTCTTGTCTGCTAATCAATCTGGTCGTTGGGCATTTTGCCCTGTCAGCTCTTTCTGTGCCCAGCATCCTGAATGTTTCGTAATTCTGCCCCCGGCCCTGTCAGCCCCAGCCCGGTTCTCACCCCCCCTCGCAGTCGCAGCTTTTTGTTCTCTAGTTGTTGACAATTTTCTCCGCTCCAAAAGAGTTTCCTCAGCAACTTGGCCTCCTCCGTTCTTATGACCCCCATTGTCGGTGTCTCCAGTTACTATGGGGACCCCCCTCCTCTCTGCCATCAGATCAGGACATTCTGTGCCCAATTCCAAGGATGGCCTTTTGGGTGAAAGTAAACGGTGCTTTACTTTTAAAGAGAACCTGCCACCTTCTTTATTGGTGGAATCTGATTAGTCAACCATGGAGAGTCATTGCTGTCTCTTGGTGGCATCTGTACCCATGTTGTGCACATTGAGGGGCTCCAACCATACTTGTGCGGAGTTCCTTTGTCCGTACCCATGTTGTGCCCATTATGAGGGGATGCCACCATCCTTGTGCAGGTCTCATGGGCCTGTACCCATTCTGTGCCCATTATTATGGATTCTTGCTGGTTTTGGGTCTGTACAACTGTTGTGCCCATTATGAGGGTCTCCCACCATCTCTGCTGAGTTTCTTGGTCTGTACCTATGTTGTGCCCATTATAAGAGGGTGCCACCATCCCTGTGCAGCACTCCTGGGTCTGTACCCATGTTGTGCCCATTATTAGGGATTCTTGCTGGTTTTGGGTCTGTACCCATGTTGTGCCCATTATGAGACCTCTCCTGGGTCTGTGCCCATTATTGGGGAAATTTGCTGTGTTTTTGGGTCTGTACTGCTGTTTGCCCATTATGAGGGTCTCCCACCATCTCTGTGCTGAGTTCCTTGGTCTGTACCCATGTTGTGCCCATAATGAGGGGATGCCACCATCCCTGTGCAGCTCTCTTGGGTCTGTACCCATGCTGTACCCATTATGAGGGTCTCCCACTATCTCTGTGCTATGTTCCTTGGTCTGTACCTATGTTGTGCCCATTATGAGGGTCTTCTACCATTTTTGTGCTGAGGGGTATAATGGCCCAAAGGGTTATTTATAAGGGTCTAATGCTATTTGCCCCACTTTCAGCTTCTAATAAAGTAAGTGCCACTGATGCCACGATTTCTCATGGTTTCCATGATCAGTGTGTGGTTTTGTATATCCCTATAGCCATTTGCCAGAATTGTTTTGTATATTTTCCTTTTTTTTTTCCTCTTTCCGGATTCGTATTGCTTCATTGTTTTTGTTATATTATTGGCTTCTAATTTTGGCTCGGCCGTGGCACAAATCCACCAGAACAATGGAGCCGATTATTATGGCGGGATGATCTGGGCCCTGCTAACGTGTTTTTTTTCCAAAGACTTTCCGCTGGGTCATCTGTTGACTTCGGGCCAGAAACCCTCACAGATAATGGAAATGATTTTGCAGCCGTTCCCAGGCGGGAGAAGGATTTACTATGCTACAGATAACTTTCCCTGGGCACCATTGGATTCCTCAGGAGAGACTGTCCTTCTATAGCAGGGGTGTCAAACTCTGGCCCCGGGGTCAAATCTGGCCCCCAATGTCCTTTTTGTTTTGGGCCCCCAAAGGAATCATAAATATGAACTGCAGCTGGCCGGCGACCAATAACGCCGCTACTACAATTCCCGGCATCACTCGCGTCTATAGACTTGCGGGCTCTCTGCTTATGCGTGGCCCTGCATTGGACTGTTTTTTTATAGATGCAAATAATGCTGGGAATTTCAGTAGCGGCACTATTTCAATGAAGAGAAAGTTTCAGTGGCGGGCCACTCAAAAGATTTAGCTTCGCATTGGCCACGTCTGGCATTTCCAGCACTCCCCCTCAGCTTTTCCTTGTTACTCCCAAGGCATGGACTTGAATGGTTGGATTTTCATTGAAGAATATTGTTATTATTATTGTTAGCCTGGGCAAAAAGGAAATTTAACTCAGAAAGCTACAAATAGAGAAAGAAGCATAAGATTTTTTCCTAAATAAAATAAAAAAACTTTATGCCTCTTTCTCTATATAAGCTTGTTCCAGATTGAATGTGAAGCAAAACCTCTTTGTTTCCATATGAAAAGGGTTTATATCTAATGAGAAGGAAACATTTCCTTAATTTTTTCAATACATCTTAAATGGCCCGCGACTTTGTCCAAGTTTTTCATTCTGGCCCTCCGTGTATTTTTGAAATTGACATCCCTGTTCTATAGGAACCAAACCCAAATCATCCTGATTGGCACCCTTTATATATATATATATATATTATTCACTCCCTTAAATCTGTGTTTCTCCCCCAGGATTCCCAGCGGTTCCTTGAGCAATTTGCCCCCTTAGGTCAGTATAGGTGTCCCCAATGATCTGAAGGGTTCCAATCTTCCCATTGGCCACCATTGTAAGAGGCATTCCGACCACCATGCTAACAGTGTCAGCTGTCTTCAGGTTCCCCGATAACCTGAAAGGTATTTAAAGGTCGAGAAAGCCCAACTTAGACCCTGGATTGGTATTTGTAGCAACTGGCACTGTGAGAAGCTGACCTGGGTCAGACATTGGTGACACCACCAAGAACTGCACAGTCAGCAGAGTTTGCATAACTGTGTCATCTCTGACCCGGTTGGTGACCATGGATGGTTCCTGAACAGGTCATTTGGATAGAAAATCAGATGAAGGCAGAGGGGAGGCCATAAATAGCTGGGTGTGGTCAACTTGCAAAATACTGAACATTTATGACCTTGAGATGAAGAATAGAATAATTGTCCTCAGGGTTATTTTATAAGCTGCTCAAATGATGGGAACACCAAGCCACCATTACATCCAATGGCTGACTTATTAATATTAAACAGGATTTATATAGCACCAACATATTACACAGTGCTGTACATTAAATAGGGGTTGCCAATGGCAGACAGATACAGACAGTGACACAGGAGTAGAGGACCCTGCCCCGAAGAGCTTACAATCTAGAAGGAGGGGGAAGTATCACACAACTTTCATTCTTGTTGGGCTGGAATTGCCGTTTCATTCAGTTCCAATTGGGTTCTGCACATTTCAGGAGGACATTTTCATGTCTGATATCTCTGATGGTTCGAGCTGGAATTCCCCAGATCGGCCCAATGTCTGGGTGCAGCATCTATAAATGAGGACATTTCTGTGTTCTGTGTTTCTGTTGATCGATGTTTTCAGCACTTTGACAGAAACCAGTTTGTAGGTCTCTCCCCCTCCTTCCTATCTTCCTTCTCTTATTTGGCTCCAGGAGCAAAACAAACCGGTTCCGTGACGGGTTTCTGATGGCGAAGGTGCAATAAGACGCTCCATTACGTTAAGGCAGCTTTTGTTTGAGTGAGATCATATGTGGGTAAAACTTTCCATTCCGTGGAAGTGAATGGATTATTGTTGGTGGGTTTACCAATCAATGGGCCCCGTAATGTGAAACAAGACGAGGTTCCTGGTGGACTGGCTCCAGACCTTAGGAACCAGGTATCCGGGCTTCTGAAGGTCAACCTGCTGCTTTGTATATTACTTGGGACGCCCCATAACACTTGGTATGGTTGTAGCAACATTGGATCAGACTCTGATTGGTGGTGAATGTAGCAGATTCACATTTATAGGGCTTTCCTAAAGTTTCACACTTGGCTGCTCTTGAGGAATGTCTGTCCTTCATTTTAGAGGACTTTGGTGGCTCCTAGTAAAATGAGGAGTAGAAGCACCAGATTTAGGCAGTCTGCAGACAAGATCTTCAAAGCTTTGTCCTTGAAAGAGCCTTTGAAGAATTCCAGCAGGTTTTGTGGCTCTTACGTGTCGCCTTTCTCAGGGTTTTTGAGTTTCCCAGAGCTGCTGGTTTCTTTGCCTAAGTAAATAAAGCTGCCTGGGGTTGAGTTCCTCTAGGGCTCTGGATTGGACAAACTTTTATACATCTCCTCTTGCCCCTTATTCACCTCTATGTATCGCACCCTGTGGGTGCAGGTCAACCTCGGGTGTTGGGCAACAGGTTCTTCTTTGGTTCTATCGGTCAAACAGCCCTCTGATAGGCTCCCCTGGGGTAACCAATCCTGGGTGACAAAGGGACACTGGTAAAATAAGAAAAAAAAGGGAGAAAGTTAAAACTCAAGGAGACGTGTGCCTTGTTCTAGACATTGCCAACCATGGTGGAGAGCCCAAGGGTGCTCTAGCTTTAGCCATTGGACTCTGTTGCACTGCTTTAGCCATTGGACTCTATTGCATTGTTGACTCAGCTTGCCTGGCATTCTGTTGCAATCTATGTATGGATATGGAATGACCCACCATTGCTATACAGGTATCGGGGTCTGCATACCTGACCATGCCAACAATAGTGTGCAGGCCAGGTGCCTATTGATGTGGCCTTTCCCAGACTGCGGTTGGCCATCCAGATCCCACTACTAGCCATTGGATTGGTCATGTGGTTGGACAGTAAGAACCTGTCCCAGCATTAATCTTTGAAGAGTACCTGTCTGCATCCGCTCACATTTTGCTTTTTTTCTCCAGCAGGTTGCAAGCCACTGATCTCAGAATGCAAGACGTCTTTGTCACCGTTTTCCTGATGCTGGCAAGTACGTACATCGCTTTTCATCAAAGCGTCCTGGTCATTCTTCCATCATCTCAATTTTCTAAAATTAGCCCAGTTTGAATTGTCTATTGGAAGATGACCTGGATAGAGCCATCCATAGACATAGAGAAACCTCCATACATGAAAACCAAACCCATGAACGTCTATATTAGTGAATAATTGAGGGAATGATAATCCTACATAATGTCTGCTTGCCCCAGGTTACTTATTCCTGTCTGCAGGGTTCTCTGTCATTCTGTCCAGTAAATCTCTCTCTGTTCTGTTTCAGCCATTCCCGGTCTCCATGCAAAAGATTTTGGTGAGTACACAACCTCCTTCTATGATTGTCACCTCTGGAGTGGGTGGGGGACCCTGGGAAAATGCCCAATCTGCTCCAAAATCCTGCCATGTTGTATGGCTAGAATTATCAGGGCAGCCATTCAGCGGGCATGCTGCCTGCACTGCCTGCTATACAGGAAGTCCCAATGTAAGACGAAGGGCTGCGCCCTCACTGGTGATATGCTGCGATGTGGTGGCTTGCCTTTTGTATTCCAACTCTCATCATTGTTTTTATAAATAGGTGTGTAAAGGGTTAATATTAAACTTTATATTGTTTTCTCTTCTTCAGATAACAGTCAGTTTGAGTACGGTAAGTACCATGTTCCTGTTTCTTTATTATTATTTGGCATTATGTGACATATTTTGTATAGTTCGTGTTGGATTGTTTTATTATGAGGCCAACCAAGAAAGTAATGTGGCCCTGGGGATGTTAGGGGTTAATGGCCGGCGGTGACCATGGTGTCCTGGTGTGCTGACCCAATATAGTAAAGTTGTTGGTGGGCGACTTTGTTATAATCAGCAGTTATGGCACAGCTACCTTTGTCTTGGTGCCCCTCCAAGGGACAATCGGTCCAGGATTCGGTCACCGCTGCATCCCCCCCAAAGCTGCCATCTTCACTGTGACTCTGCTGGGTCAACCATTAGGTGTGCTCAGAAATTACATTGTCCCTGGCATCTCGGTCCATTATTTGTGGTGCCAAGACCAGTACCGGGCTCTTCATTACATTATGTATGTGCTGTGCTTTGACAATAGAAGCCACCAGGAATTGGAGAAAAGTTTTTATTTGGATAAAAGACTTTGCATGCTCCACCGATAGGTGACTATTTGCATTACTATGCAGTACCGCGCTGGAAATGCACTAAACTGCCAAAAAAATGCATCATATTTGGCAACTTGGTGCACCAATGTGGTACCAAGCATTTTTCAAGTGGTTTTGCTTTGCTGTATTTGCGGGCCAAAGTTATAGTTTTGAGGATGGGCAGAGTTACATTTTATGGTTGTCTGACACCCAGGAGATGCGACAAGAGAAGAGAGTTACCGATAGGACCTATTCCAATAAGTGGCCTTGGTCATACATAATGAATGTTCTGTATGCGTCATTTTGGCTGTGTTGATGATTTTCACTTTACCATTCATATTGAAGAATTGCCTGGCTCCTGAGAAATGTTCTGTAAAAATCAAAATGTCTTAGGTGTATGGCAGATTTTTTATTAGATGATGCACAGATGAATCTCCTTTCATAGCCTCCTATGAACCCAGTAGAGACCTGGACCTCTGTGAATAATGACCAAGTTCTAATTAAAGCATTTAGAAATCTTTCAGTGCCTTGCTCTGGAGAGACCACTAGAGGGCGCATAAATGCTGCAACATCGCCCTCTAGTGGTATGGAAAGATAGGGTTGGTGATAATAGTAGATTTTGTTTCTCTTCTGAAAATACTGTAACAGTATGTTATAAGTATGACTGGTGCTGTGGGTATTTTTTAATGAGCCTGTTTTGCTTATTTCAGATTATGAGTCCCTGAAGGTGGCAGGGTTGATTGTGGCGGGTATCCTGTGCGCAATGGGAATTATCATCCTGCTGAGTAAGTACTGCTAAAAAAATGACAAAACTGTACACAATTACAGAGGGTTTGTGTAAAAAAAAGGGTTGATTCTTTTGTATCCTTCACGCCTTTAAAAAGTAAGACAATGCCCCCCACCGTCTGCTGGGGACTTCCTGTAGGCAAGGAGGACCTGGTGTCCCGGCTCAGAAATGACACAGACCTGTAAACGCCGCCTGAAGCTTTTCTCCTTTTGACTTTGCTAAAATGTTGCAGTTGGAGACTGAGGAAATGCTGCCTCCTGCCTGCAGCAGACTGATAGAATCATCCCAGCCTAGGCAAAGTCACTGATTGGAGTTATAAAAGTCGAAGCTTTTCTGAGCATTCAGTTTCTGTGGGAGTGATGTTAGTGACAGGTCCTCTTTAACATAGCAGACGCCATGCTGGCCGGCCTGTGTTGTCTCCGCGTGTTTATTCTTTGTCTTTATTTTTTCAGGTGGAAAATGCCGATGCAAATTCAACAAGAAGAGCGAGTGAGTGCTCCGCATCCAATGTTTGTCTTATGTGTTTGTTGATCTTGGTTTAATCTTCTTCTTTTTGTCCTCAGGCAAAGGCACCGAGCCCAGGAACAGCAGCTCATCGCCCCAGGTAATGCATCCACTTGGAGTTTGTCCCTAGCACCAGCACAGCCGATTCTCCTTTGCCAGACAATAGCCGCTTCTGTTCATCCTTGCTTGGTGTTCATCCTTGTGTCACCCTCCCATTAGGCAGATGAAGGTGGTGGGGGTAGTGTGTGCAGGAGTGGGGGGTCAAATTGGGCAATTGCCTAGGGCCCCCACATTCTTAATCTCCAGTAGCTTCCATTTTGCCCTCCAATACCCTGATTAGGTGTTGTGTAAAAAGGGGACAAAGGGGCCCTAGTAAGGAGCAAAGAGAATGTTGTTCCCCTCCAGTCCTCATTCATTGGCACATTTTTATTATTTCTGGATAATTTGGCAACTTGTGGTTTACAAAATGCCGACCTATATGGGGCCCTCCAGGACTGGAGTTGGACAGCCCTGCTCTACAAGTTGGGTGGTCTTGCAAAGTTGGGGTCCCCGGTTTAAACTTATGGGGGGGGGGTCATCAGTCAGAAGACCCTCTAAACACTGAGCCCCCCTCCCCAAAGCATTTATAGAGAGGTGTCCTCTGGGGGGGCCCAGTGAGGAGCAGAAGGGCCCCCTATACACATGGGTTGGGGGGTGCAGAGTGCTCCAAGGAGATGGTCAGTGGAAGGGAATAAAAGGTGAGATGTGGGGTGGAACAAGTGAGCAGTGTTGTAGCATGACAGGTAAAGTGGAAGGGAACATCAAGCAGGGCACCCCTTTATGTGCTGCGGTGGGGGGGGGGGGGGGCTTACTGTTTTGGGATTAAGGGAGTGGAGGAAGGGAACATGGGGAATGCTCTTTATAAGTGGGATGGTGGTTAGATTGCTGCATGGTGAAGGGGGGTGGTGAGGTGGTGGGGCGGTGGGGCAGGGAGTGCCCTCTATAGGTGCAGTAGTGGTGCACAGTGTGGGGTAGGAAGTGCCCTCTTTAGGTGGGGTAGTGAAGCACAGTTTGGGGCAGGCAGTGCCCCCTATAGGTGGGGTAGTGGTGCACAGTGTGGGCCAGGCAGTGCCCTCTATAGGTGGGGCAGGCAGTGCCCTCTATAGATGTGGTAGTGGTGCACAGTGTGGGGCAGGCAGTGCCCTCTATAGGTAGGGCAGGCAGTGCCCTCTATAGGTGGGGTAGTGGTGCACAGTGTGGGGCGGGGAGTGCCCTCTATAGGTGGGGTAGTGGTGCACAGTATGGGGTGGGAAGTGCGCGGGGAGTGCCCTCTATAGGTGGGGTAGTGGTGCACAGTGTGGGGCGGGGAGTGCCCTCTATAGGTGGGGTAGTGGTGCACAGTGTGGGGCGGGTAGTGGCCTCTATAGGTGGGGGTAGTGGTGCACAGTGTGGGGCAGACAGTGCCCTCTATAGGTGGGGGTAGAGGTGCACAGTGTGGGGCAGGGAGTGCCCTCTATAGGTGGTGGAGTGTAGGAGGCATGGTGAAATGTGTCCCCCAGTGAGGAGCAGGCAGTCCCCTTGGTCCGTAGGGTGGTGCTGGGTCCAATCAATGTAGCAGAAACTTCTGTACTGATTTATTTTGTTATCTAATGAGCTCCCAATCCTATTTTTCCATTCCTTTCATTTTCCTAATTGTAATTTTCTCTTTCTCCTGCAGGGAGCGCCAGTCACTGCTGAACCTGATGTCATGGAAGTTTTTTGTTTTTTAAGTGACACATTGTAACAGTTTCACCCCTGACCCCCTCCACCTCCCCCTGTAATGTAACATTTTTAAATACTAACTCAATAAAGTTGTCTGTTTTCTCACAGTTGGTTGTCTCCTTTAAAGCCCTCAGGGGGCGCCGTCCTCTGATTCCGCAGATTGGGACCCTGATGTGCAGATTTGGGTTGTTGGAATGTTCAAAGGAGAATTTGATAGATTGAAATATTTATTGGGTGCAGCCAGAAAATGAGCTGTGACAGAGGAGGGAATAGAAGAAATTAAACTGTAGTTCCTTTGCTGACTTTTCTATGGAGGGATTTTATTTAGAAGAATCTCTAATGTTCAAAAACATTTTAACATTGTATTAAATCTGAATTCTTAGAACTTCGGGGTGAATGTTTTAGGCAAATTAGGACCTGAAAGTGGTCCAATATCAGTCCTGGGTGCTCCCTGTACAGCAGAGCTCAGATTGGGAAAGAAGAAGCAGCACAGAAAGCCAATTAGTTCTGTTGTAATTCTTATGTGTTAGTAAATTCATGCCAATGGGAGTAGAGAGCAGAGAGAGGAGCTCATCAGTCTGCTAGTTCTCCTTTTGCTGTCAGGTTGATGTTTTGCTGAATTATCTTTATGAAATGATTGATTCCAATAAAATTCTTTTGTTGGATCTGATTGGCTTTCTATTCATTTTTCTGTTAATAAATTACTGAAAGCTGATTGGTTGTCTGTCGTTATTGTGCACTTTAAGTCTTGTCAATGATGGAAGGTCTCTGTTTTCCTTTTTTTCGGGCCACTTTTTGTGTTTAAATATAATTATTGGGCCAATCAGAGATCGTACGAGAGATCACATGGGGCCCTTTCAGCAGTGCTCCAGACATTAAAGAGGACCTGTCTGGTTTTGTTTGTTACAATATTGTTGTCTAATGGCTGGGAGGCTGCCATAGACTGCATAGGGTACACAGACAGTAATAAAAAGCTGACCGGGGGTCTAGCCCTTCCCTACCCTAATATTCTTGTTTTTATAAAGCACCAACATATACCACAGTGCTGTACAAAATCCATAGGCATGTCATGGGCCCTTCTTCCATTCCATTTGGCTTTAAATAATTCACTCCAATATTTTCCTCAGAGGTTTTTTTATACACAAAGTGGGGAGGCAGTAGCAGTGAAACAAATCAATGTTCTTATATAGAGAAGGAAAAGCGACCGGGCATAAGTGGAGTTCTGTAGTCCAGTAGGTAAGGGTGGAAACATGTTATGATTTTAGTCTGTCCTAGACACAGTGTTTCATGCTCACACTAGGTGATTTTAGGAGTAATTTGTGCCTCTCAGGTCAGTATAAGTGGCACCAATGATCTTTTTGGCTCTCTGTAAGGGTGACATTCTTCCCACTGGCCAGCAATGTAAGAGGAATTCTTACTGTGGATATAGGAATTATAGAAGGGGTTCTTCAAGCACCTGAAAGATTTTTTTTTTCCAGAGTTTAAAGGTGTAGAGGGGCAGTTCCAATATCTCAGGTAAAGGACTGACCAGGTAACATGCAATTCCTGATGGCCAGAAATGTCATTGTGTTATTTTGTATCATTCATGGAGTCTGCTCTCCCCTCTGGCTGTTGTGACAAACTTTATACTGAGAGCTCCCTGTCTGGTCTTCTCTCTATGTATTGTACATTCTTTTCTTGTTTTGCCTTGTCCTTTTTATCCAGAGAGTGTTTGCAGTAAATATTGTACATAGCTATATAAAGAGTATCGGTGCTGTAGGCTGGAGTGTTGCAGCTGCTAACAGTGTGAAGTGCATGTGGTGGTCCTGAGACTTCGCTATGTTCTGTAAGGTAGATGGATTTCCCTAATTCCATAGCATGCATCCATCTAATAATATAGTCTGTCTGTGTGTCTCTCTCTGTCTCTGCCTCACTCTCTCTCTCTCTGCCTCTCTCTCTGCCTCTGCCTCTCTCTCTCTGCCTCTGTCTCTCAGCCTCTGTGTCTGTGTCTCTCTCTCTCTCTCTCTGTCTGTCTGTCTGTCTGTCTCTGTCTGTGTCTCTCTCTCTCTCTCTCTCTCTCTCTCTCTGTCTCTCTGCCTCTGTCTCTCTCTCTCTCTCTCTCTCTCTCTGTCTCTCTGCCTCTGTCTCTCTCTCTCTGTCTCTCTCTCTCTCTGCCTCTGTCTCTCTCTCTCTGTCTCTCTCTGCCTCTGCCTCTGCCTCTCTCTCTCTGCCTCTGCCTCTGTCTCTCTCTCTCTCTCTGCCTCTGCCTCTGTCTCTCTCTCTCTCTCTGCCTCTGCCTCTGTCTCTCTCTCTCTCTCTGCCTCTGCCTCTGTCTCTCTGTGTCTCTCTCTCGCTCTCTCTCATATGCAGCCAATTGAATAATCTCCTGCAATTATTTTCTTAAACCATAACCAGCTTTGCTTGCATCCTTGCTTTGTAGGCTGTGCATTGCAGTTTTCTGATTCTTGCTGTCATTCTAACAGGTGAGTAAGATAGATTTAGGATCTCTGTACATGGGCTGGAATGGAGAGCAATCTGTTCTGGAGGCCCCTAGCGCCCCCTAGTGCCACATTCACTGCTGTACTCAGCACACACATAAGTGTTCAGGGTTAATCTTACAACATAGAATAAATTGTTTGTGTATGAAGAATACACCAAAAGAAAAGGAGAGGGTTTTTTTTTGGCTAAAACATATTGTAAAAATGATTACAAACATTGTAAAGTACAATTATCATGACAGTGGCTATATTTGAAGAAAAAAGACCCCTCCTCACTGAATACAATACAATTGGAGGAAGGGTCCTATAACTGGTCTAATTTCAAGTTGTAGTTTTTCAACATAATAATTGTACTTTACAATATTTGTACTCATTTTTACCTTTTACAATATATTTTAGCCCAACAAAACCCTCTTTTCTTTTGGTGTATTCTTCATACACAAACAACTTATTCTATATCATCCAGGGGTTGGCTCCAGAAATATGAATATTCACCAACTACACAAATAATTCTAAGTTTTATCTTACAACATACAATCCAAATGAGCTGAACTCTGGATATATAAAGGGATGAGGATTCATGATTTGTTTGTGTTCCAATGGACTCAATGTTAGCAATTGCTGTGTTGAATTGGTACGGAGGTAATGTGTTTGTTTGTACTTTGTTTTAAAACAAAAAGTTGATAGAACAATGTGATGATTATCTTTTTATTTTGTGCCATATCTAATATGAGCTTCAAAATCGGTGCAGGGAAAAGAATCTTAAGTCTAATAAAATTAGCTATTAGTGTTAAAGAAAAGCCAACACGTTCCATGGAAAAGGTCACCTTCATCAGGGATTTGAATCCTAAGAAATATTTGTAGCAATGAAGATAATAAGAGGTAATATGATAAAATAATGATAATGTGTCCTTCAGCTCTCCAGAATATGTCGGCTTCTTTTATTCCTTTTTATTTTATGATGCCCATAGACCGATCTGCTTTGAAGATTTGTATCTTTGTATCTTCTTTGGCTCCCCTTATGGCAAATATATCTTTTCTGGGTCCAAAGAATGTTTTGTTTCATTTGCAGTCCAACCTCCCTTTATTTATTTATTTATTTTTTAACTATTCAATCTGTTTTTCCTCCACAGGATGTGCTGCAGAATATGATAAATTTCATTATGGTGAGTAATATAAAGCCATAGCCAGGATGGGAATGGGCCGAGGGGTAGCAGGGAGCTTCACCAGGAAGAGGCAAAAAAATAGCAGAAAATACAATCAATGCGGTGTTGCTGGAGTAGTTCACACTTTTTTTTTCCTTTTTTGCTTTGGATGCTGAAGGACCTTTTGCTTGCATTGTATCTCTTAACCCAGAGATGGGCAAACTTTTTCAGTCAGGGGCCACAATATAAAATTTGAAAGCAAGGCCGGCCAATGGGAGAGTGGGCGGGGTTATGCCATCATGATGCCACTGAATGTGATGTCATGATGACATAACCCCGCCCACTCTCCCATCGCAGATCTGAGCCTATGATGGGAGAGTGGGCGGGTTGCGTGCAGTGACACAGCCCGCCCACCTCCACAAGCCAGGATACCACCAACTCGGGACGTGTTCCACCGCTCTGGCCGGTGCGCACCCCCCCAGCGGGGTCCTTCTCCTAACCCTGCTCGGGGTGGCACCGGCCAGAGCTGCAGAACACCCAAAGGGCCAGAAAAACAATAGTATTGGGCCATATACGGCCCGCGGGCCGTAGTTTGCCCATGCCTGTATTAACCTGTCTTCTATGTCCGTCCCTGGGGTCTGATAACCTTCAAAACCATTCACACAGCACCTCGTCTTGTGTGCTCTGACAACTCCTACCTACCCATCCCTATTTATCGGTCGGTATAGACAGGTACCTGCAATGCTACAAGCCCTGAGGCTACTGCCTGCCATTGGATTATTCATACCCAGGTGCCTGATGGACACAATGGAGGCAGATAGTATAGTGGAACACTATGGGAAATAAGGGGTGGGTGCAGAACTCCTGGCCCGGCATACATGTCCCCAGATCAATAAAACCAAGATTAGAATGATAGCCAGGCAGCTGGTATTTTCAGACCCAGAAGAAAGCATTATGTCCATGTCAAGCATGCCATTCCTGTAGAATGCAATGAGCCTGATTAATCAAAGCTCTCCAAGACTGGAGAAGATAGCTTATCATGGGAGAGCCTGGGTGATCCAGTAAACCTGGACCACATGTAGGTTTCATTTTTAAATAGTAGCAAATGATTTTTAGGAAAAATGTTCCAACTTTGTGGATCACCCAGGTTCTCTCATGATAGTCCTGTCTTGGAGAGCTTTAATAAATCAGACTCAATGTGTCATCCATAATCTATATGCATTTTTCTCTCTTCAGATTATAAAACTCTCCGCATTGGAGGCCTGGTGTTTGCAGGCGGAATGCTGACTATAGGAATCATTGTGTTACTAAGTAAGTAAATTGTTATGTAAAAATGGGAGAATAAAATAAAAAATATTTCCCTGGCTTTAGATGAATGCTAAATATTGAACACTCCAAAAGGAAACAAATAGAAGTTGAGATTTACATTCACTTCCCATAGAAGCTGCTGGTTCTATAGAAATCCAAATCATTTTGTATCTGCACCCTGATCTGTGTTTCAGTATTCTGAACCCCCAGACATTTTGTAGCTGGTTGTAATCTTTCAATGCCTTTGCAATGGTTCAGTTCTGTTACTGAAATAGCTTTCAGTCAATGGCAGAGAATAGAGAATGATTGATTACCTGATGGAATGAATGGATCTCTATGGTGTTGGTTGCACTGTATGGTGTGATGGGAGGAATTGTACAATGTGATAAATGTGCACAGTATTCAGCTATTGCTCATACATTATTCTTATTATTTTTTATTACATTATTCTCCTGGCAATTTGCTCCAGATTCGGTCATATCTTTCTATTCCATACATAGCATTTCCCATTGTGACAGCTGTGCACTTTTGTGATTGGCCACTAGGTGGCAGAACGAGTCATTGTTATAAATAGGAACTGAAATGAGAAGTGTGGAAAGATTCGACCATTAGTCAATGAATTTTAAGAGTCAGACCATCGATTTCTAAAATGATTTTAAGCTGACCTGTCTGTATTCTTGTGTTTCTTCGCAGCTGATTTCAATATATTGAAAAGGAAGAAAAAAGAATTAACAAGGGTAGATATGATCCCATTCTTCTTTTATTTTATTCATTGCTATCCTCTGGTTATTTAGATTTGTTTGGTTTACTATCCTATCCACCTGTATGGTGGACCACCCTCCAAATGGTTGAGTTCAGGTGTTCCCAGGGCCGGATCCTGCTAATTCTCCATCATACAAAGACATTGTAGATAATTGAGATCTTCCAACCTTGGGTCATAGTTTGATAACCACAAAGCCCCCTCCATACCGACATGGTGTCACCAGTTTGGTGAGGTGGAACTCGAGTGTCCTGCACAGAGCCCTGACCTCAGCCTTACTGACCACCTTTGGGATGAATAGAAATGGGAAGCCAGGTCTTCTCATCCAACATCAGTACCTGACCTCTCCAATGTGAGAAAATTTCCACAAACACCCTCCAAAATCCTATGGGTAGTGTTTCCAAGAGAAAGGAGGCTGTGATAGCCACAAATAATGGACCAACAAAAACCACAATGGCCACAAAAACTTGGGGAAGTCCATGTTACTGGCCACTTTGGGTCAGGGGGATCTCCATTATAATAGCAATGGGGAATGGGGGGTCCATAAAAATGGTCATTGGGAAAAGGGGGAGCTCCATGTTAATGGCCATGTTAATGGCCATAGGGAATGGGGGGAGTTCCCTTGTAATGGCCATAGAGAATGGGGGGAGTTCTATGTTATTGGCGGGGGGGCAAACCCCATGTTAATGGCCATGTGGAATGGGGGGGCAAACCCCATGTTATTGGCCATGGGGAATAATGGGAACTCCATGTTGGAATGGGGGGGGGGGGGGGAAGGCCTTGTTAATGGACATGGGGAATGGGGGGAGGGGGTAAATGCCATGTTGAGGGCCATGTGGAATGGGGGGGCAAACCCCATGTTAATGGCCATGTGGAATGGGGGGGGCAAACCCCATGTTAATGGCCATGGGGAATAATGGGAACTCCAATGGCCACAAAAACTGGGGGAAGTCCATGTTACTGGCCACTTTGGGTCAGGGGGATCTCCATTATAATAGCAATGGGGAATGGGGTCCATAAAAATGGTCATTGGGAAAAGGGGGAGCTCCATGTTAATGGCCATGTGGAAGGGGGGGGGGACGCCATGTTAATGGCCATAGGGAATGGGGGGAGTTCTATGTTATTGACCATGGGGAATGAGGGGAACTCCATGTTAATGGCCATGGGGAATGGGGGGAAGCTCCATGGTAATGGCCATGGGGGGGGGGGGGGGGTGGACTCCATAATAATGGCCATAGGGGGTCAAGAGAAGCTTCATATAAATGGCAATGGTATTGGAATGGAATGTCCAGCAAGCTCACATATGTTTGATGGTCAGGTGACCATAGACTTTTGGTCATGTGGTGTAACTTTTGGATATAAATGACCGGCTAGCATATATATTTCCTGGGGTGAGCAGCAGTTTCTGGGGGTGTTTTGTGTCTCTCTTACCGACTCTTTTTTTTCTCCTTCCAGGCAGTGGTGGAAGAACAGATATGTTAGCTCAGGACGCCCTGGTGCCATCTTACCACCAATTGGTACAAATATCCGTGTAGCCACAATCCAGGAATTTATGAGGAGGACTGGATGATAAAACTGATCGGACTGTAAGACTCCTCTTGTATTTCCGCCCGGTTTATCTCGCGCCAGCTGCGCTCCATGTATAAATCAGTTTGGCCAATGCAGACACACAGATTCAGAAAGTTTGCAAGCCGTGCGTGTCTGCTGTCCTGCTCTGTGATGGTCATACGGGCTCTTGAAGGCGCCTTTTCTTCCAGTAGGAAGAATGGTGCGTCTGTGTAAGCATTCCGTAAATGGCGGCAGATTCGCTGCTTTTCTATGATGAAAGGCAGATATTGTGCAATCTTTAAACCCAACTGCAAAAATCTGATATAAGTTTCAGCGTGTTGAAGTATATGTAAACCCAAAAAGAACAATTTTATTTATCGCTGCTTAAGTTTTAGGTTTTCCTTGTTTTTTTACCTTGTGATCCTGCCTTTTGCACACTTCTCTGTATATTTGCAATTTGATCTTCTTAACATGAGGGAACCCTTGAAATAACCTTCAGGTCTTCAGGGATCCCCTTCAAAATTTACTAAATTTACAGCTCACAGTTTATTAGTATGGTGGTCATGGGAAGAATTCCTCTTACATTGCTGGCCACTGGGTATAAAGTCACCCTTACAGATAGCCAAAAACATCATTGGTGTCAGGTAAATTGACCTGAAACAAATTTCTCATTGCGCAAGAAACCCCTGAAAATCTGTGGAGGAACCCTTCTTGGAAAACTCTGAATTATAAAATGTATATTTGATCTGCACTAATCTAAAGTGTCCACTAGGTGGCAGAATCGTATTTTTCCCAATAAGCCCAACACTGAAATTCCTTTATACCAGGATAAAAAATAATTTATTGATAAGTTTTGTGACATTCTAAATATCCCATTACAATATATTAAAGCTGCTAAATGTATCTTTATTTATACTGTGGCAACATTGTGAAATGATGTCCTGTACATCTTAAACTTTTTAAGATATTTTTTCCCATCTTGGTGTGCTTTAGCCACTTCCTACTCCCCCTCAAGTGTCTGCTACACCTCATTGTGACAATAGTATCATACCTTAGCAATGTGGGTGGGTTGTTGCTTTTAGTGCCCACCAGGGGGCATGTGACAAGATGACAACACCTAAGAAAAACTGAGTCAGTGTGTTGTCACCCTATAACAGAAAGTTGTTAAACATGGCAGGATCAACATTGATTTTATAAATAAATGAATGAAAGCAGAATTTGAATTGACAGCAAGTTGTATTTTGGTATTCCTGTTGTAATGATTGAAAAATATTTATGGCTGTTTTGTTGTTTTCATGTGATACATTAAAGAGTGAAGAGTTTATCCAAAGTTAGAGTTATTTTTATTCTGCAATAGATGGGGAAGGGGGAAGTGTAGGACAATTGTTAAGTTTCTATTGCTTTTGGTATTTTCCCTTCCTAGTGATCACACAGGAAGACTAAAAAGTAAAGAAGTGTGAGGTCACCTCACTAACCATAAATAAAAACCTATTCAGATTTGACCTATGGCCAAACTTAATATAGTTTTGTGCATGCTTTATTGGCACTCAGAATGTAACGGTTATCTAAAGATTGCAGCATTATTCAATGTATGAACAATAAAGATTTTATACAAAGTGTAGAGAACAATTGTGGATACAAAGTGTCCATTTCTCGTGGTTACATTTGCATATTAGCCGTGTTAACCGATCGGTGTCACCTTTATTGAGGTTGGTGGAGGTCCTCCTGACCCCATTGTTGGTCCTGGATTCCGAGTTGGATATCCTTTAGAGATTTTTTTTCCCCATGTCCTCATATTGAAAGTGAAAAAAAAGATTTGTTGAATTCAAAATCAGTTCCTTTGGTTTTCAGAATAGTGGTTGGGTGGTGGCTTGAGTTGAGGTTTTGATTTTTGTGCCTTGTTCATATTGAATTGTCCATCTCCACGTACTCATACACCACCGTGTCCCCTCCGAAACTGGCCACGAACACAAACTCCCTCCCCTGCACGCGGACTGTGGTTAAAGCCCTGGATTCCAGAACCTTAAGTTCCTGCAAGGGCACCAAAGGCCCAGAAGACCCTTCCTTATCATTGGTCTCCTCCACCTCCCAATGTTTCCATTTTTCAAGCTGGTAAACCCAAGCGTAGCCAAAGTCATTGCCTAGGAAGGCGTGCCAACGCTGACCGAGAAGAAGAGGTTGGAAGACGTGGGATCCTCTAGACGGCAACTCCTGCAACTGCTTGAACATGGAGCCGTCCCACCGGACCAAAGCAGAGTCTCCCATATATCTCACCAGGCAAGCAAAAACGCCGTCCTCCGCGTCGGTGAAGTGTTTGACGGCGTAGACGTCCCAGGCTTCCGGAATATCCGTGAGACGTTCCAAGCGTTTGTTCTCGAAGCGATAGACTAGAGGCCGCTGGGAGCCGCTGCTCATAATCAGATGGGGGGAACCGGAGAGCATTAGGGGTTCGGCGTCTGTGTCACGGTACCAACGAGGTAACTGCTGCTCTGGATAGAAGCCCAAACCGTTCCATCGGTAAAGAGTGCTGGCACCGGACTTGGCACTGTCCGCGACGATGAAATAGAGGTCTCCTTCGGTGGATGTGAAGCTCTCGATGTCGTTGGGTTTGCGGATGTCTGGAAAGTGCTGGAAGGGGCGGAATGTTGATGGACTTCCGGGAGAGAGGTCTCGGCGGTAGACGTAAGTGCCACCGAATAACTGGGCTACAACGATGAATAACTGCTTGCCGATTACCAGAGGTAAGCAGGAGACCACCGCAACACCTACACAATAGATACAGAGACTTTAGATGGAACTATATCTTAGTGGACATTAAATTACAACAATCATTAACTCCAGAAGGTCCAACACCATTTAAAGTTTTTTTTCATTTTGGCTTTTTTTGGTCAATATTGTCCTCATTTGCAAGATTTTCTGCAAGTGACCACAAATTTCTCGAAAAGTTTTTAGAAGTTATAGAGCTAAGAGCTTCTCAAAGTGTTACTTTTTGCTCTGGATGCCAGTGTCCGGTCACATTTTGCACCCATCGGGGACACATTATGGTAGTCATCCCTGCTCGTCCTATAATGATACCTATCATCTCCCGGTGTTGCATCCTTCATATCTTCTGATTGATGTGTTATACAGAACTGCAATTTTTTAGGCTATACGGATAACCCTTATGGCTTGTTGTACCCTACATCCAACCCTAGGGGACCCCAAATCCATTCTGAGCCCCTTGACTTTAAAAAGCACCCCATAAGAAAGAACAGATCGCCGTTTGGTCATATTTTTCAGCCTTTAACCCCATATCTAGAATCTGCCAAAAGATAGGGGGTGCTTCTGTATACCCCGAGGTCTGGGTTAGGAGATAGGAGGGATGGAACCCAGGGAGTTGTTAGGTGGCATTATATGATGAGCAGACTCATATTGTGCTACCAATGATGCCCACGAGTCGGGGTTACACAATGTGATAGAAGACCAGCATGAAAGGGATAGGACATGAGGACAATTTTTGTAATGGAGGTCATAGAGAAATATAACTGATGATGTCCAGCATTACATTTTAGGACAATAAATAATCCACCAACGTTTCAAGGAAGCGGAGGTCCCCTTCTCTGCAAGTTTTTCATCTTCAAAAAAAAGAGCAACTTCTGTCTTCCAGAAACTTTGACTGTCTTGTTTGTATTTTCATTTATTTGTATTGAATATATTGCTGGAGAGCTGGCCGTCTTTTGTTATTTAGCACTACCATTTGCCATGTCTGCACCAGAATTATGGCAAGGGATAGGGAAAAGAAATCTAAACTGATCATTATTTAATATAAAGTGACCATTACACTGTACAAAATTTACAAAAATAGTTCCCCCCAAGCCTAGTGGGAAGGTGACATTATTATTATGAAACAGGATTTATATAACGCCAACATATTATGCAGCGCTGTACACTTCTGGGAGTGTGCATCTCCTTTCCATACAGCTCTCCCCTACACATTGAAATACCAAACCGATCCTGAGAAATCATTCCCTAGAGTTCCTTTTCCGACCTCCACCCATACCTGAATAAAGCAATGACATGGCCACCAGGGGGAACCACTGAGCTGCAGGGGCACCAGGAGATGGGCAGAAAATGTCACTTCAGGTTTTGGGAGAAGATTTCTCAGAATTGGATAGGCATTCGGAGGTGTAGGGGGCAGGAGGAAAGCATTATACCTGTATTCCTGAAATATCTCCTGCATAGCAACATGGTTCTTAATAATGTATATAATGATATATAATATATAATAATGTATATAAAATCTAAATAATGTTTTTTAACCCCCGTTCAAAAAATTGTATTCAGGCCTAATACTAATTATAGGTGTAACTACCAACTCTATGAAAGTAAATTACCTTTAATGCTGTCGAAGTGTCGAAATTCATAAGCCACATGGTCCCATTCCAGGAAGGTGCAGCGTCCCTCGAATGGATGGGTGATCACCACATACTGCTCTGATTGGTACTCAAAGGCCTTCACAGACAAGGAGGGGTGCTTGTAGGTCCACCTCTGGATAATGTCTGCGGAATGGACACAAAATCCCAAATGACTAAGGTACAGAAATAGGAAATATAGAACTGGGACAAGTTAAAGTGTCGGCAATTATGACCATGCACAAAGTTAGGAGAAAAGAACTCGGAGTTCCTAAGGCTTTTTTTTTACTTTTTAAAAGTAGTTTGTTAAAATTGAAGGTTTCTTTAGATCTTTTTATATTTATTATTTTTTTTAGATTATTGTTTGATTCTTTTAAACACACATTGGGCTCCATTTATAAATTATTCCCCTACAATTAGTCTGGAATTCACTGACCGAAGTTCAATTCTCATTTCAGTGCCTATTAAAACAATGCCTCGTTCTGCCACCTAGTGGCCATTTGTCAAAGTGCACAGCTGTCACAATAGGAAATGCTATTATTACACTAGGGAACTATTTAAAACAAATTATTTGTTGACTTCAATTTTTAAGCTTAATTACTCTAAAATAGGTATGTTGATTCTGAAAGTGCAGTCAGTTTTCTTCTATCACATCAATTTTTTTTCTCTACCGTTTATATTAATGTGATTAGTGTAGTGTGGATTTGTATAAACTATTCATTTACACGCAAGACAGTCAGAGGTTGTGCGCTGCTCTATGTAGTTAATAAGCAAAATCTATTTTTCCAGCAGTCTCTGTTATCTTTACTATGAATCCTTAATCCCAAGTTATATTCTGTGCTTCCAGAAATCATCCAACTTTTTATTATTAATCTATAGTAGTTGCTGAACCTACTTCCTGAGGGAGCCGATTCCACATTTTCACAGACCTTACAGTGAAGAATCCCTTCCTTATCCGGAGCTTAAACTTCTTTTCCTCCAGGCGCAAAGAGCGCCCCCTTGTGCTTTGTAATGACCTTACAGTGAATAATGGGGAAGAGAGTTCTCTATATGGACCATTTATATATTTATACAGGGTGATCATATTTCCTCTTATACGTCTCTTCTCAAGGGAGAATAGATTCAGTTCAGCTAATCTCTCCTCATAGCGGAGCTCCTCCATTCCTTTTATTAGTTTAGTTGCCCTTCTCTGCACTCTCTCCAATTCCACAATGTCCTTTTTGTGAACTGGTGCCCAAAACTGGACTGCATATTCCAGATGTGGTCTGACCAATGGTTTGTACAGGGGCAGGATTATGTCTCCATCTCTGCAGTCCATTCCTCTTTTATTACAAGAAAGTACTTTGCTAGCTTTATATATTGCAGCTTGGCATTGCATGCTGTTATTAAGTTGCATTAGGGATGGGATGTACATATGATGGCTGACTATTGTTGGAGCATCCGGCGGGATTTTCCTAACACTAAACACGCCAGGAAAAGCTAGTAAAAAGTGTAAATTTTTACTTTACCCGATTTAATTTCAAATGTTTTACTGTAAAAAAAATGTCATAGAGTAACTATATATCCTTTGCATGAACAAAAGAAATTAAAATAAACCGCACAGGCAAGGTATTTCATTATTTTTTCATTGTATATAAAATTTGTATGTTTTTTGACAAAAATAAAGGGTACCCTGTATCGTAAAAACTGGATGTCATAGCAAAAAAATGGGGTCATTTCTGGATTCACCACCCAAAAAGAAGTAAAAAATAAGTGTAAGATCTAACTCGACAAAAACTGCGTTCCCCAGTGTTATTATTAAACTGGATTTATATAGTGCCAACATTTTACGCAGCGCTGTACATTTAATAGGGGTTGCAAATTGCAGATGAATACAGAGAAGACCCTGCCCCGAAGAGCTTACAATCTAGGAGATCTGTATAAACCATTATTATAGTGGAAATTAGAGCAAACTGAAAGAGGAATAATTTATAAAGACACCCCATAGTAAAGAATAAAGATTAGAGGAAGTCTATTTTTGTTTTATACAGCAATATTACCTTTTTAAATTAAATGCTGATAAATTTTCAAAAAAAAAAAAAAAATTAAAAAACTAATTTTAAGTGACCAGTGAAACATAGAGATAGATGTCAGTGAATGTTAAATATGCAATTTCACCACCCAATCAGGTTTGCTTACTACCACATCTGTTAAGATATACAACCATATTGGTACTTACTGCCGGTGAGGCAGCTGAAATCTTTCTCCGACAGGGCGGTCAGGCTTCGTCCCTTCAATTTGCCGGTTTCCTGGCATGGCAGCGGGGGCCACAATGCAATGTTTTTCCCAGGTCCATGAACCCATTCTACAAGCCACTTGATGCGACAGTCGCAGTGTAAGGGGTTTCCACGCAGATCACTGCATTATAAACACTGTGGTTAACATTTTCCAACAAACTATTAAATTAATAAATGGTCACAGATGAAATAAATAAAAAAGCCTCTGTATTTTTGCAATGCTTCCATTAACACTGAAAAGATCAAATCCACCCAGCAAGCCAACAAAATAACTCAGCAGAATAAATCTGCCAGTTCCTCTGTGTTTTATTCATGTTCCAAGTTCTGCAGAGACAATAAATGACCTCGGTACACTTACATGTGTTTTATGGCCGTTAAGGGGTGAAATAACCCACTCGGAAGAAACTCCAGATGATTATTAGCCAAACTCCTATAGGGAGAAGAAAAAAGAGAAAAAGAAAACCATTGCATCTTCTCATCGAGACACAGTAAAACTAAAGCTAGTTTAGGATATTGCATAGGAGAATGCTGAATGGGTAGAGGAGGGAAATGACAAAAAATAAGATCTAGGGAAAACCCATTTGGCACTGATAAATAACCCCAATGATGGAGTTCAGGTGTCCCCAGTGAAGGGTGCTGGTAATCCTCCATCATACAAAGACATTGTAGATAATTGGGCTCTTCAAGCCTTGTGGTCACATTTTGGTGAAGGTCTTTTTCTGTTTCCCCATGTGCAAAGTCAATCTCCATAAACATGGAGCTCTCTTTATAATATATTCCCCTCAAATCCGCTCCTAATATTTGTTTTACTATTCTGACAGCTGTGCACTTTTGATGATCGGCCACTAGGTGGCAGAATGAGTCATTGTTTTAATAGGAACAAGGACAAGGACAAGAGTAGAGATCTGACAATCTGTAATTTCAGAGGAATTGACTGGGGGAATAATTTATAAGTAGATCCCATGGTGGGACTAGGTTGGTGTGGAGAAACTCGAGAGCCCTGACCTCAACCTTACTGAACACTATTAAGATGAATTGGACATTTAATAGGGGTTGCAAATGGCAGATGAATACAGAGAAGACCCTGCCCTGAAGAGCTTTCAATCTAGGAGATCTGTGGTGAGCCAGGTCTTCTCCTCCATCATCAGCACCTGACCTCCCAAATAGGGGCAAATTCCCAAAGACACCCTCCAAAATGTCATCCCAAAAGAGTGGTGGCTGAAATAATTTGGCCAATGCCATGGTAATGATGGAGATGGGGAGGACTCCATATTACTGGCCATGGTTTTGGAATGGGGGCAAAAACGTATTATTCTACTTACAGGTGAATCAGAGACCGCAACCCATGGAATGCATTTTTAGAGATTGATTTCACAGTGTTGTTTTCCAGGAACCTAAGAAAAAACAAAGAAATAAAAACATTATACTAATAAATCTAAAAGAAAGTAAATATTTTTCTGCAATGTTAGAATTCTTAGCCAACAGGTGAACATAAAATTGGTGAGTGAGTTGGTATAAAATTTGGCTCCTGCAGGTGTCAGAACAAGTGGTATTCTTACATATCATTACAGAACATCCCTACTAATGGCTCTATTTAAAAATAAGATTCGTTCTTAATTTTCCTTTACACAGCATTTTCCATTGTGACAGGCATGCAATTTTGTGATTGGCCACTAGATGGCAGAACGAGTCATTGGAACTGACATGAGAAGTGTAGAAAGTTTGGACCTTTTGTCAGCAAATTTCAGACAAATTCACAGATGATTCATAAATAAGTAAAGATTCACATTCAGATTTTGGTAAATTCAGATAAATGGGAGTGCAAAAATAAAAACTGTCTATAGACAAATCATCATTTACACTTCAAGGTTTTAATCTTTATTATTTAATCAATTTAATTATTTAATTAAGGGGAAAATTACCTTGAAATGTCTCCTGGGGGTTATTAAATCTCCTTTTACCTGTCCCAGAGCCATTCTTGTTCCAAAACACTGCCTTCTTTTAGCCTTATTTATTTTTTTCCAAAATTATATAATAAACATGCAAATACACAATACAAATAAATAAAATATAAATGTTTTTCTGGATTCATCAATTGTTGTACAATATTCTTTCTGCTGTACAACTTACAAATATTCCAGGTGCTTCAGTTTTGAAAAGGCGTTATCTGCGATCTCATCGAAGGAGCAGGACGTGAATAAACTGCAAAGAGGAAAATATGGAATATAAGAAAGCAGAAATACTCCGAGCATTAAAAGAATAAAGTCTGCGTCTATCACCACTGAGGACCAGTATGGGGTGTAAGGGGAAACTGGTAGGGGAAATGATATACAAATGTATCACACCATACTCACTACACAGGGGATATGGAAACCTAGGAAGAGAAGAGGAGCAGAGTATTTCAGGAGAGGAGAGTTATAGAGGAAGGAGCAGAGTCCTCCAGCAGAGTATTTCAGGAGAGGAGAGTTACAGAGGAAGGAGCAGAGTCCTCCAGCAGAGTATTTCAGGAGAGGACTCTCTATGGTCTCCTGCGCTCTCTATGGTCTCCTGCGCTCTCTATGGTCACCTGCGCTCTCTATGGTCACCTGCGCTCTCTATGGTCTCCTGTGCTCTCTCTTGTGTTCTCCTGCACTCTCTCGTGTTCTCCTGCACTCTCTCGTGTTCTCCTGCGCTCTCTCTCGTGTTCTCCTGCGCTCTCTCTATGGTCTCTTGCACTCCCTCTATGGTTCCCGCGCTCTCTCTCATCATTCACCAGTCCCAATATTTTGCAGTCGGCTCCTTCATGCTGCACAAGGCTCAGGATGGCCATATCCCCCCAAATGTCTCTGCAGTGATGGCAGAATAGATCCCAATTCTTCATTTCCACCCAAATTCCAGCACTCTGCCCTCCATCATAGGGGTTAATCATAGCGCATAACTTTCACTGGGTGGGAGGGATTCACGCTAATCTGCAGGTATGAATGTCTTCTGCAGCAGTCATCTCATTCATCCTAGAGGGTAACTCCCAATTTCATGTGCCCCCCACTCCTCCCCTCCTATACTAAATTTACCCCATGCTGCTCTGATAGCAGTATAACAAGTGTGGGGGAGGACGTGATGCTGGGAGTCTCTAGACTGCATTGCACCTGCAGTATAGATGGTGGCGGAGGGGGGGTGCGCCTTTAATGCTGGCTGCGGCAAGCCTATCCTTATTCTACTTCCCTGCAGAATGTCATTAAAGTTGGGGCCCCCCCTTAAAAAAAATACCTAAAGGCACCTAAGCCTATTCACCGCCCCCTCCCCGATGTTACCCATAATGCGGATATCTCTGAGCACATCTGCATTATATTAATCAGCAAATCATTTTACCCCTCAGGTGCTGTACAAAATTTAAAGGGCCCCCATGCACCCCCCACCCCCATTGCAGACCAGAACCAGAAAAGATGCAAGATAATAACATTCACACATAAATTCACCCCTCTACCTGTTCCACTTCTTTCGGTCGGTGTAGCCATTCTGCAGACCCGCGATGAGGTGAAGGAACCTTTTTTTTGGGGTGCTTTGGTTTTAAGCTTTGCGGTGTTTATGGGGTATGTTGCTGCTTCTTAAAAGATGTCGGCATGAGGGTACAAGGCACCAGGGGTCCCGGGGTACACAGGGGGTCCTATAGGAGGGTCTTTAGGTGCAAGTTGCAGCCGGCTTGCTGTATGTGAATAATGTATATGTGTGTTGGAGTGAATGCTGGTTGCAGACCTGAAGTCACACAGCTAGGAAGGTGGGGAGGGAGGGAAGAAAAGGAGGGGGGGTTCTTCTTCTTACATTTATTCTATCTCAGTCCCTCTCTCCCAAGGGTCTCTCCTTATCGGCCAATCACAGGCTTCCTGGAAAGCCAACAGCCCTGCCATTGGCTCCTGGCATCTGCTAGACGGTGTGGCTGGATGCAGCTGATTTAATGCTTGGAGTGCGGACAGGATGCGGCTAAATTTGCACCAGATTTATTTTTTCTGCTCCATCCGATGCTACCACTTGGTAGAATTTGGGAATATTTGAATTGCACTCCCCTTCTTGCTGGTCCACAATTTGCATCCCTTGTCCTTATGTTACCCAACCTCACCTAAGGTGGCCAAAAAATCATCCCTTTCCTAATAATAACCCCCAAAGCTTTATTGCCTATTACTTGGTTGGTAGACCCCCCCCCCCCCCTTCACACACACACACCTATGTATGCTGCCCTTATCATTCCAACCCAGAGATGGATGGGGCTATAGGTGAAGCAGCCGACCTATTTATATATCCTGATGACCCCATTGGACAAGTTGGGTAGGGGAGATGCACAGCATTGACCAATTGTCCCATATGCCTAGCTGGGCCCCCTAAACATTCACCGGGCCCTAAGCTCCTGCCTAGCTTGCTTGATGGATGCTCTAACACTGTGACCCCATTCTCTCCATCAGGAGCCCCCTGTATTCATTCATACTGAAGAATCTCTCAGCCAAGCTGCTGTGTGATGTGCTGCATCTCCTCCCTCCCTGCTCCACCATCCCTATATGTTCATTTGCTTCCCAGGACTATTCCAGCCTATGGCAATATTTGCACTGCAGCAACTCTCATCAGTGCACCGGGCAAACACCACAATGACCAGCACCAGACCCAATCTGGTCAATGCAAGGCTTTTAAAGTGCACCTGTCAGAACCTGTACAAGAATAAATTCATGTATATCACAGAATCAGAAAAGCCTCATAATAAAATATTATCCGGCAGTCGATGGAATATCATCAGTTTGCTGCAGGCAGCTTGGGAGTTCCTCGGAGTTGGGAATGGTACGGGTGGACCGGGCCGCGTGTGGTTCAGGGAGGGAAATTGATGTTCTTGGTCAACTCATTCTCCCAGGATAACGCTGACAATCCAAAATCCCCACTTAGCATAAATTAACTCACAATGTCAAATATTGATTTGTCCTTCAGTTTTCTGCCCATAATGGGATGAACAAGGACAAAAACCATCAGACAAATCTGTACAAAATGGTGGTGAAGGTAAATGTAGATCAACATTGGAGAAGAAATGGTCGTCCGTATGGAGAATGTATGGAATGTGTCGAAATACAGATAGAAGCTTTCTGATTGGTGCCGTCTTAAATATTATTATTAAACAGGATTTATATAGCGCCAACATATTAGGCGACGCTGTACATTAAATAGGGATTGCAAATGACAGACTAATACAGACAGTGATACAGGAGGAGAGGACCCTGCCCCGAAGAGCTTACAATCTAGTAATATTTCAGGAGAGGAGAGTTATAGAGGAAGGAGCAGAGTCCTCCAGCAGAGTATTTCAGGAGAGGAGAGTTATAGAAGAAGGAGCAGAGTCCTCCAGCAGAGCAGAGTATTTCAGGAGAGGAGAGTTATAGAAGAAGGAGCAGAGTCCTCCAGCAGAGTATTTCAGGAGAGGAGACATCTCCAGCAGTGTCATATATTGTTTCCATTTTCTCATATGAAATTATAGTTATATGAAACACTGCACATAAAAGTAATAAAACTGATAAACTTGTTTAATCCACACAACAATCACACACATCGGCAGCACATTATTACTTCTCCTCATTACAAAGCAGATTCTTGATAACAGAAATAATAAATTCCGTGACGAGTATTTCCCATACTTACAGGATCTGCATTGTCTGAGAAGGTGCAAAGCTGTCAGAGGGGATTCGGGTGAAGCCGCATCGGAGGAAGGAACTGCAAGAGATCAGAATGAGAACCAATGAAATCATCCGGCTCAGACCTTTTCCTGCTAGATATTGGGAGATTGCTATAATTCCATGCATATGGGGGTACAGAGAGGCCATTTCTATGATTGCCTGCTCCAATGATTCATGCAAGTCTACCTGGGTGGGTAACATTCACCGTCCCTGGTTCCCGTGTTTAGGTCACATATTGACTAAGCAGAATTTTTGGACCCGGAATATTTTGATTTGACTTCCCTACCATGAACCTTTCCCTATTTTTGGAAATTCTGCATTCTCATACTATAGGTTGGAGCACTCCAAAGGCATCTGACCAATCAGATGTAGCGAATTTGGTTCCATTGCTTCAATCAAATGAACTTTACTTGTGTCATGTCTACAAACAAATGCAAATCAATAAAAGTTTATTTCCAAATAACAAAGCTTCCATTTATTCTGGGGGCTTCATATATGAGAATATCAGATAGGAAACCAAGGATACTTCAGGAGCCTGACCAATGATTAGCATGGATACGTTTCAACATAATCGGAGCTCCAACTCATCCAACGTTCGACGATCCCTATTTAATGTACAGCGCTGCACAATATGTTGGCGCTATATAAATCCTGTTTAATAATAATAATAATAATAATAATAATATAATTTTTGACTATTGAGAGATAAACAAGGAATCTAATTCTTTCCTCTATCAGCCGCTTTAGGGTTTTAGTTTTGTTCTTTGCATTGCCATGGAAACCCGAACATTGCGATCGTCTTCGTTCTTCCTTGATGTGACGCCGTTTGTCTAATGCCATTGTCTATTGGAAAAGGAATCTCACCCACTAATGTGAATTACGGGAAATGTCGCACAGAGCTCGGAGAATGCAATATTTTTTTTATACACGTATTCTAAAATCGGGTGAATGTGAGATTCGTCATTTGGAACTTTACAAGTCTGCAGGAATCGATCCCTGACATGGTACAATATACAGTAACAGATTCTGAGAAGATCCATCTTGTGCTGCAGTCAGTGACTTTGGCTAGGCTAGGAGGATTTCATCAGTCTGCTGCAGGCAGGAGGAAGCATTTCCCCAGTCCTTTCTCTGCTTTAGTGATCAGTCTGTAACATTGTAGCAAGTCATGTGATTTGTCGGATATTTGTGAATAAAGCTAAGGAGAACCGGGAGGGTGCAATGTTTTACAACACTCGGTACTCCTCTCAAGCAGTGGGCCAGCTCTTGGTCGCTATTATGCAAATATGAAATAACAAAGGGTAGGTGTCAGTCTGGAGGGGGTCCGTATTCAGGGACAGACCACCCTAGATAATGCCCATATGTGATGCTGAGCCTTGCAAGACCTGAAATCCAATCATGAAAGAGGTGGGTCAGTCAGGCTGCGGAGGGTTTGCCTTGCTGCAGTTTCTAATGTACACTGTGAATGAGCAGGCGGCAGCAGTCAGTCCTGCACTCGCACAGCAAACAAAAACAAAACCCGCCCCCGCCCCGATCCATCGCCCCCTTATTACCAGCAAATACATTGGCCCTTACGTTGAGATGATTTCCGCAGAGTATGTGCTCGGTATGTCCTTGCTTCCATCGCACAGGACGTTGTCCATGGTGCAGTTGCAGGACGCCGGGCATCTCCATCTTGGTGGTCGCTTTGGCCGTCTGCTCAGGCTGGAAGGGAAAAGACAGAAAACCAGGACGGTCCAAAGTGCCAGGCGGAGGGACGGCCCCATGGATCCTCAGGAAATGTTTATGGCTGTGCACAAAGCCTCATATTAAGCGGTCGGCCATTGTGGGCTCCTCCGCTGATCCCCTTCACTTCTCCATCCCGTCAGCCGATGTCTGCCACCTACACGTCCATCTTACTCATACGGATTTCGGCTGCTTGTGGTTTTTGGCACAAGTAACTTTTCATTCTGCAAAAAAAACAAGACGGGTGAATGTAAGATGTAAAAAAGGGAACGGATAATACGAAGGGGGCAGATTTAGGCTTTTCACACCTACCTGGCAGATACCCTGGGCAGGTAAAATATTAACAACCCCCGCTCCCACCTAATTTTGTGTAGGACCCCCATGTGGCCAATACAGGCATGAAAGTGTTCTGCGGTATCCAGGACCAAGATTTAGCTGCAGATTCTACAAAAGGGAACAGCCAGACAACCCATAATGCCCCCTGCTGCCTCCGCCGGCCTGCCCTCTCTTTATAGTGCCCCCTGCTGCCTCCCCCGACCTGCCTTCTTCCCATAATGCCCCCTGCTGCCTCCCCCAGCCTTCCTCCTTCCCAAAATGACCCCTGCTGCCCCTCCCAACCTGCCTTCTACCCATAATGCCCCCTGCTGCCTCCCCCAGCCTGCCTCCTTCCCATAATGCCCCTGCTGCCCCTCCCAACCTGCCTTCTACCCATAATGCTCCCTGCTGCCTCCCCTGACCTGCCTTCTACCCATAATGCACCCTGCTGCCCCCACTGACCTGCCTTCTACCCATAATGCACCCTGCTGCCTCCCCTTACCTGCCTTCTACCCATAATGCCCCCTGCTGCCCCCACTGACATGCCTTCTACTCATAATGCCCCCTGCTGCCTCTCCCAGCCTGCCTTCTACCCATAATGCACCCTGCTGCCCCCCAGCCTGCCTCCTACTCATAATGCCCCCTGCTGCCTCCACTGGTCTGCCATCTCTTTCCTGGCCGAATGACACCCAATTGCCCATCCACATGATCTATAAGAAGACATGGCCCATCAGACCAGGCCACATTCTTTTGTTGCCCCATGGTATAGTTCTGCTACTCACATGCCCATTGTAGCCTCTTTGGGTGGTGGTCTGGGGTCCCCAATGGGTGCCCCTCCTGGTCTGAGGTGACCCTATGGGCAATGCAAGGCACTGTTTGCTCTGAAAACTAGAAAAGAAGTTTTAACATGACACCTGCAGAAAGTCCACCAAACACGTGGCAGGAACCACCATATTCCTCTAGGTGGCAGCACCTCTACTTCCACAAAATCCAACTTTCTTTAGTATTCAAAGGGACATTGTGTTGTCACCTATCACAGGAAGTATAAAATATAGCCTTCCTGGCAGGATCACCAGATACATTTTAGAATTGTAAATTTAGAAACAATTAAAATGCTTTGATGGGGTTTACATTAAATTGACCAGACTTACAGACTGATAAGACATTGGATTATTTATCAATAGCGATTTATTAGCAACAGGGAAATTGCGCTCTATTTATTCCGTGCTCTGGGAGGTGACAGCTCCAGGCTGCGCTATTAAAGGAACGCCAGTTAAATGATTTGGTCCTTTGTGTATTGTCTGTCTGTAGCCCGGAGGCCGCAGCAAAGGGCGATTTATAGCTGTGAGCGGAGAATTTACTGTGTGCAATTACTTGCACCGGCGCTTTACAAATCACTTGCCAACTGCCCACCCCCTGGGCACAAATAACTGCGGCTACAATTCACTGGCTGTGAATAGGGACAGCAATTATGTTTCTAAGTTTACCCAGAACACATGGCAACCCTGATGAGGAAAAAAAATATGGATTGCTGCGAATCTAAAAATGGCAAATGGGGGGAACAATTGTGGGTCGCCAGTGCAGGATGAATGGCAAACTTTTCGGGATGCTGCGGGGCCACCTTGTGGCGATCATTGGAAGAGGGCAGACTATGGGCATTCTTCTTCCTAATGATGCCTCAGCCAAGGTGAAGCCACCAATTGAAGCCTCAGGTGCCATCAGTAAGATTCATCTCCACTTTACCGCTGAGATACAAAAGAGGTCTATTTTAAATCTGACATTCACTGAAACATTCCCTGGTGGGAATCCATTAGTAGACAAAGAAATGGAAGATTGGCCAACAGGGAATGTTTGAGGGAATGTCTGATTCCCTGCTTTATGTATCGAGTCCAAAGAGAAGAGAAACCTGAAATGTAGGAATTAAATCAGAACAGGAGGGGGGTCACCAGAACACGGATCTTCCAATGGGGACACCAATATTGTCCAATGCAAACCCAATGCACGGGTGAGCCAATCTGCCCTATGGCTTCAGTCATCATTAACAGGTGACTTAGGACATGCCAGATTTTTGTGCAGCATGCCTGATGTACTGTAACACATGCAGAAAAAGAAAACAAGCACTGTGATGATTTTAACAACACATTTCAGCATGCATTCACAATGCGTACCAGAACCAGTACCAGAACCAGTACCCTAACCCATGCGCTGCAGTGTGACCGAGCCCCAAGTGTCTCCCCCTACCCACCCCACCTACCTGTTTGCTGCCCATTATACACAAAACTACATATGGCTGCCGAATACTGCGCTATGGAATATGTTGGCGCTATATAAATTCATAAATACATACAAGATAACCACAAGTGGGTGAAAAATAAAAAGTTTTTTAAGGCAATAACAATTTTTATTTGAAATTTGTTTTAAAGCCATTAGGACGGCACCAATGCCAAACTGACTCCCCCTACTCTGGACTGACTTGGGACCCCCATAGGTTGTTAAAAACAAAAGGTTTGAAATGAATCCCTCATGTATGGAGTATCCTGAATATATACAAGATGGATCAACCAAAACTTTTTTGTAGAAACTTTTCCAAAACCATATAGGATTGTATGGAAAACTCCAACGCGTTTCACAGATATCAACTCCGCTTCATCAGGGTGAATGTAACGTTCCCTGCAGCTGTATCCTGACTCAGCCCTACATGGGAGGTCCAATATAATCATCGACATGTTAATCAATCATTACGATTGAATACAAACAATCCGTGCACTTGTTATACTGATCTGTATTATGATTGGTGGATTGTAAGTTCTTCCCAAGGACAGAAAGTTGCATGGACCTTGTACAGCGTGCTGGAATATGTTGGCACCATACAGTATATGATTTTATGATTGTGTTGCACCTGACTCAATATCAAACATGGTATGATTAAAAGAAATGTAAAGCTTTGTACACCAGATAAAAGTTGTTTGTGCTCATCTCAAAAAAATCTGATGTGTACAGCAATACCCCAACAACATTCACCCATTCTGCCATAATTTCAAGTGGAGATTTCAATACCTAAAATTTTCCCATATCAATAGTGAAACACAAAGCAGTGAATCTGACATTCTCACAAACATTTCCTGCTGGAAATGTAATTACTGCCATAAAACACATGGACCTGGAAGATTTATGGGAATGTTTGAGGGAATGTCTGATTCCCTGTTTTATAAATAGAGCCCTCAATGTTTTCAATACAACAGCTAATACAAAATAAAATCAACCTTCTGCCTAAATATTGATCATAAGAAACCCTGAGGGCTCGATTTATAATACAGGGAATCTGACATTCCCTCGAACATTCCCTGATGGGAATCAAATACTGTCATTGAAACATATGGACCTGGAAGATTCTCTATGAGTGTAAGTTTGAAAAAAAAAGTCGGATTCCTGGTTTTTATTTGTTTGTTTTGTTTTTGTTATCTATAAATCAATGTTTTCAATTAGACCAATCCGAATCACCTAAAACTCAATGGGAAAGTAAATTCTGAGGGGTCTATTTATAAAGCAGTGAATCTGACATTCCCTCAAACATTCCCTGGTGGTAATCTTCTAGGTCCATGTGTTTTAATGGCAAAAATTGATTCCCACTGGGGAATGTTTGAGGGAATGTCAGATTCCGGGTTTTATAAATAAAGCCAAAAAAGTATAGAAGAAGGAAAGATGGAGGAAAAATGTAGATAGAAAATTTACACAAAGTTGTATAGTAACACAATAGTACCAATAACATAACACAAAGTTACATAAAGTTGTATAGAACATGACACAATCTTATCAATAAAATAACACAAAGTTACACAAAGTTGTATAGTAACACAATAGTACCAATAAAATAACACAAAGTTACACAATTGACACAAAGTGACATAAAATAATAGAATCTCCAATTACAAGAAATGATAAAAGCACAGAAGATCAGCGGATTGTTTGAAGCTTTGGACTCACCACAATACTTTGTGTCATCCCAGATCTCTACATCTTTTCCAGTGACCTCCCAATTAATTTGGCTTGCCCTCCTCTGGGTTCTGGCTGTGGCCCCGTTCCCCCCTGTGGTCGCTGTGTCCCCGGTGCCCCTTTCCCCGTCCCGTTGGATGTGTTGGTGGCTGGCAGCCTTGCACACAATGTGTTGTTTTCAGGAATCTTTGGGACGGCTGGGAGGGAGGAAGGGCTGGATGGGGATGACCATGATGATGATGATGATGATGATGATGATGATGAAGATGAGGTGGGTCTGTTTGGAGCCGTTTGGTGCTAATTTGTTTGGCTGTTTGTCCAAGCTTGTGGTTGCCGGGTTGTCATTCTTGGCTCAGGGAATTTTCTCCATGGAATTCATTTAAAGAACAACTCTGGCACCGGTATGAAAATAAATCTGAAGAATAAAGAGGCCCTGTCTGTTTTTTACTGCTTTTTGGGACAGTATTAGAGATTTACCCCACTTCTGTGCCTGAGAAGCAGCGGTCTCTCTGCAGAGTTCTCTGCAGAGAGACCACTGCTTCCATGAAGATAACAAGGCTCCTCTGCAGCATGCTGGCAGGGGCTGGGCTTTTCTGTGGCTGCTTTATGAAAGAAGGACTATAGGTATCAGTAGTGACCGATCTATGGGGGACCACTGAGAGCTCCACTGCTCTGACACATGACAGGTGCTCTTGATTTCTGCCGGTTGAATAAGGGAAGGGCTCGGACCCCTACCTAGTAAACAGGAAGGGAGTCACCGCCCTTGTAATCCCACCAGGAAGGTCAGATGCTTGCCAATTGTTGCTGGCGACACAACGAGCAACATCCATGGCGGTTGAGGAGTTTCCAGCAACATCTGGATGTGGGGAGGAGACCCCAGCGGGCGAGGAGGAAAAGATGGAGGAGGAAGAGCACCAATGAGGACGAGCTGGAGACACCACAAGAACATCCAACTGAAACCACGCCAAATATTATGAAGAAAACAAAACCAGGATATCGGGGTCAGGAAAAGTGCAAAATTAGGAATGGGAATGGGGTCAGTGTGCTCGACCCAAGCTGGATGGGAGTAAGGCCACACCCATTACCCAAAACCTGAAACACCTGGACAGGTGAAGGAAGGACATTGGTGGTTTGGGTACCATGGCCCCTGGGGGTGGGGGTGGGGGGAATTGGCACCCAGGGGGCAGTCAGTTCTTAATGGAGATGAGTTGGAAGCAGGAACATTGGACAAGTCTGGGGGACATGGGGCAAATTGTGATGGTTGGGTGATGGGTCAGAACACTTCAATATGCCCGGTCCTGTGGGGTGCCCCTGGTATATAGTGGTTAGTACCGACCAAAGGAAGGACAATTGCTGAAAACCTTATTGGGGGCACCATACAGAATCCATTGATATGTATGGGGGCCACAGAGCATCAGACCTGGACCATGGGGCAATGGGAGAAGGTGGCCTGGTGGGATGGGTCATGTCTTCCTTTAGATCATGTGGATGGGCCAGGTGTGTCAGTTACCTTGGGGAGGAATGGAGGCAGCAGGGGGCATTATGGGTAGAAGGCAGGCTGGTGGAGGCAGCAGGGTGTATTATGGGTAGAAGGCAGGTTGGTGGAGGCAGCAGGGGGCATTATGGGTAGAACGCAGGTTCGGGGAGGCAGCAGGGGGCATTATGGGTAGAAGGGGGGGCAGCAGGGTGCATTATGGGTAGAAGGCAGATTGGTGGAGGCAGCAGGGTGCATTATGGGTAGAAGGCAGGTTGGTGGGGGCAGTTCATGTCTTGGTACTAGAGACCACAGGACCGCTTTATGGGTTCCATCCTTAGATGGGTCACATGAAGCGCTGACCCAAAATTTGGCATTATTGTGAATGATTTTTCCTGAAAAAGCCTCAATAACACCCCAAACCAACATTCAAACCGCGAACCACCGATTCAGGAAATTCATCTCGCACTTTGGGAAACTTTCTGCCAAAGTTAGGGTTCCCTAGGCCCCGCCCCTTTGCCATCTCCCATTCTTCGCTCTGTATAAAGCTTCCCTTTGTCTCGGCCCATCTTCGCTCCGATAGGGTCATTACTGGCCCGCGGCCAAAGGGCGCTCAATCTCACGGCCTCTCCTGCTGTCCAAAATAACTTGTCAGCAAAAAAAAAAAAATAAAAATACTGGGCTCTTTGTTTGTTGGGGGCCGGGGTGAGGAAGGGGTTAAAAATGCCAAGGGGGCATTGGAAGAGGGAAAGGGCTGACACAGTGCCCGGAAAGTGGGTGGCATAAGGTTGGCACTCAATGTGCCCAGGACTTTGTTAGGCGAGGGAGTTTATCAAAGAGGAAATGTTTTTTATCTGATGGGCACAGCATTGCAATTGGGGGGGGGGGGGGTACCAGCCTCGCCCCATGACATAATCCTTGCTCCGCTTTACATATGCAAATATCTTCAGCTTCATTTTTATTTTGGTGTTTGCTGTCCACAGAATCTGCAACCTGCATGGGACACAGATATCGGTTAGATAATTGCAAAAGACAACTAGGCAGGGCTGACACCACTGAATGACTTGGAGAAGTAATGAAGCCAGGAACATGGAACTACCCGCACACTAGCTCTGGGTCGCACAGCACCAATCAGTTATTGGGGTCACTGCACAGGAGGGGGCTTGGAGCTCCAACTTCCAGAGCCACCGGGTCTTGGAGGCTCTACAGGAGATCGGAGTTTAGGGTCCGTTGTAATTTGTTTTCTAACTTGACATTTTTGCCTAATGCAAGGAAATTAATTAAAGTTAATGTTCTCGAGATGGCCACCAGGGGGAGCATAACATTCAGCATTGGAGATGAGTTATAATAATAAAATTATGGAACCGTAAAACGGGTCAAACATAAATGTTACTTTAACCTTACTAATCCCTAATATGAGATTACCCGTGCCTGGTGCTAAACAAAAACCAAACGTTCTGTAAGGCTCTTGTTGAAAATCATTTTGCATCATTGTTTAGGAGAAACATTTTTGCTTTGATATTCTGCATTGTACTGACGTGCACTGCAGGAACCCAGGAAAGGACGACTAAAAGCTGAGCTCTGACCCTTTATAGGGTGACCATTGGATTAAAGTTACTGGTCTGCAGCACTGCCCTTGTGCAAGTTCAGGGTAGATGGGCAGATATCTAACGGAGGACATATTTGGCCCCCGAGGACCGGGCAGGCATTAATATTGCTCCTATTATGACGAGGTACAAAAAAAAATCTGCAACAGCGAGCAGGCCCCATGGTCAAAGACTGGGTATAGCCCTCCCCCATAATAAAATGATATCTCAGCACCCAGTCCCCATCTTTAATATATCATGTGCCTGCCCCGGAACTAGCACTGCTTCTGGAAGTCAACCAAAGGCCATGCAGGGTAATCATTGACAGGTCCTCTTTAACCATCTCAATCCCAATTGACGGCTCGTGTGGTTTATTTTTCCTCCCATCAGTGCTGAAAGTGAATGTGAGAGCCAATTAAGTGATGATTTACAGTAAATAATTTTAGAGTGGAGATGATTCACATTTGGCGAGCCAACCAGTGAATGGAAGTCTACCGCCAGCCACCAGGAGATGGCGCTCAGCTCAATGCAGGGATAACATTGAGGAATTCCAGGCTGGAGAATCCAAACTCAGGGTGATATAAAGGGGGAATTCCAGATTTTTAATGAGTTGGGGGACTGATCCTTAAAAGTAAACCTGGGTGTAGGGACTGGGAAATGTCTGGGCAGAGATGATCCTATACTGCACCACAAATTCACCTTCTGATTGACTCTAATTATAATTATTAATAAACAGGATTTATATAGCGCCAACGTATTACGCAGCGCTGTACATTAAATAGGGGTGGCAAATGACAGATACAGACAGTGACACAGGAGGAGAGGACCCTGCCCCAAACAGCTTACAATCTAATGCATTTCAGCTAAGAAAAAAAGCTATTTACAAAAAGTGCATCTGGATAGGGCTTGGACCACCAGAGTTCCACACTCCCCTCCACCTATATCCCAACTGTCACTGCCCCTGACACCTGCTTTTCTCTACAGAAGGATGGCACCATCTTTATTCAGATGTCACCCAGGGTCATCATTTACTTCCTGGGATGAGGTGAGGGCACAATCATGAAAATCCCAATGTCTGTGTTCACAAATGTCTGACACAGATCAGCCCCTGCTGCAGACTTACACATGGCAGGTGTTGCAATGTTGCAGCCACAAGATGAGAGGCTGCTGCAGAGGCAATGATCTGTGTCAGACATTTGTGAACACACTGCGACTTACATGATTGTGCTCAATGTTGACCCTGAATAAAGATGGTGCCGGCCAATAGGAGAAAACATAAATGAAGGCTTGGTGATGGAAAAGTACTGTGGTCTCTATGTGGGGTAATAAAAACCTGAAAGGGTCACACTGACATATGACATGAGAAGATATATCTGATGACAGGTCCTCTTTGTGTAATACCTGAACCCCACTCCCTGATCCTGGATTATAAATGGCCGACATTTAAGGGAATGACCCCAACAAATGTGACCTCTGAGGAACCTGGAACATTGACAACTTGTTGCCTGGCCATGGCAGAGAGCCGGGACACCTGACACGGTCCCATCATCTATATATAGAACCGAACAACTTCTCTCAAGTTCAGCAACTTTATCAAGGCCGAGCAATATCAAGAGGGTATGACCCCACCCCCCTCCGTGTACTGCACCCAGGCTAAAGGAGAATTTAAAAATTAAAAAAAAAATTAATCTGTTGATCCTCCAATCATCTCTCTCCTTCTCCTTGATCCTGCAATCATTCCCTATGGGAGTCTCAGCTCCGCCTCCTGAACTCCTCCTGACCTTTGTGTGCCATTCTTAATACTGTAGTGGCAGTGAAAAGTAGGAGGGATTGCACAGGAAGAGCCAATCATAAGCAGTCCCTGGAATTGTAGCCACACCCCCGCTTAACATGTCAGACACAGCTGCTGGTGTTCCCATGTGTACAGGTATGCCGAGCCCTGCCAATAGTGACCTGCAGCAGGTGAGTGCCAGCAACTAAGCTTTTCTATGTCCTTGGTGCCCCATGAAGAATTATGGGTAAATTGGGGGGGAGGGGGCAATATTGGTTACAAAACTGCCTCTTTCCCCAGTTGGTTTTTTCATCTGTGGTTAGCTTGGGTTACCTACAGACATCCAATATTTATGGTTAGAGATCATTTCCAATGACAGTAGCCCCTTGCCAACAATTGGCATTAAAGGTAATGTAGGGTGGATGGGGGTAAGGGGAGGAGGAGCTGGACCAGCACAGACAGTAATTAGATACTCCTAGAATAGGAGGGGGGTGTGGATTTATACACATGAGCAGATCCGGTGCCAATTTTGCAATCCGTTGTTCCAATTTAATGAAAGTCCCAAACACTGCACATATACATCGAATATTCCACCGTGCCCATCCATCAAATGCCATCAGACTTCTGGAAAGGCAAAAAATGCATCATGCAAGCATTCCAAATCCTCACTTTTTCTTTGCATTTTTAGGCTGTCAGGGATTATGGGAAAGCAGACTGGACGCCCCTGGAAGCCGGACGCCCCTGGAAGCCGGACGCCCCTGGAAGCCGGACGCCCCAGGCACCAACCTACACAGCCTGACCCCCATCCAGCCTGCAGATGACGGAGGTAAGGTGTCGTCTGGTAGCTATGAGGATGGCTCGGGGCCGACATTCAGCAGCTGAACTAAAAGCGCCGCTGGTCAGCAGGAGAGTCCAAGGTCGCCCTGAGCAAATATTGGCCGTGTTTAACAGAACACCGAGGTGTCACCGGGCCTCCGTCCTGCAGGGCGGCAGATGCAGGGAGACCTCACACGACTCCGTGTCACCTCAGCGCCGCGCCGCATTCCTCACAGCGACATCAGAACATCAGCCAACCATATCACCTAGAGGATTTCTATTCACCCCAACTGCCCCTGATTTGTAGGGACTGTCCCTCTTCATACCCCCCATCTGCCCCTGATTTGGAGGGACTGTCCCTCTTCATACCCCCCAACTGCCCCTGATTTGGAGGGACTGTCCCTCTTCATACCCCCCAAAGGGACTGTCCCTCTTCATACCCCCAACTGCCCCGATTTGGAGGGACTGTCCCTCTTCATACCCCCCAACTGCCCCTGATTTGGGGGGACTGTCCCGCTTCATACCCCCAAATGCCCCTGATTTGTAGGGACTGTCCCTCTTCATACCCCCAACTGACCCAAATTTGGAGAGACTGTCCCTCTTCATACCCCCAACTGCCCCTGATTTGGAGGGACTGTCCTTCTTCATACACGGGCAGCACGGTGGCTCAGTGGTTAGCACTCTGGCCTTTGCAGTGCTGGGTTCCAGGTTTGAATCTCGGCCAGGACTCCATCTGCATGGAGTTTGCAGGTTCCCCCCATGTCTACGTGGGTTTCCTCCGGGTGCTCCGGTTTCCTCCCACATCCCAAAAACATGCAGTTACATTAATTGGTTTCCCCCTAAATTGACCTTAGACTACATTAATGACATATGACTATGGTAGGGACATTAGATTGTGAGCTCCTTTGAAGGGCAGCTAGTCACATGACTATGGACTTTGTACAGCGCTGTGTAATATGATGGCGCTTTATAAATCCTGACTCCCTGACTCTCAAGTTGAAAAGTCAGCTTCAAAAATTCCAAAATGTGTGCCGGATCAAAGCGTGGCCCATGCCGAGCACTGGGGGCCCCTCACATTGTTCCAGTATTCTGACATTTCTCCATTTCTCCACGGACACAAACTTTCCGCGTGTCACATGAGGACCCTCACAGGACCCCTTTGTGTCCCTGTTAATTATAGCGGGTTATGTAGTACAGCCTCACAAATAGTCCATCTTGTAAAAACATCCACACACCCCCCCGGGGGGAATTGTTGGGGCGATTACGGAGGGAAAGATGGAATTCCGGGAACAAATGGGTCATTTAGGATTGGCCGGGCAGCGGCTGCAAAACACATGAAGTCCAAATGCCAGAAATCCATTGTGTTTAATCCGCCTGCTGCAGCTGAGAACCATTGACAATCGC
>NC_092868.1:2724988-2741042 GCF_032062135.1 Pyxicephalus adspersus
GCCAGCAGGGCTATGAAGTTTTGTCACGACGGGTTCTCTTTATTTTGCTGTTTTTGAGCTGATGCCTGGAGATCACATGACCTCCTCATGCTGCTGGAAAGGCTGAAGCTGCTGATAAGGATGAGGGTTACATGAGGTTTATCTGCAACGGTTTGTGTCTCAGCTGTGGCCCCAGAGAATGTCCCTCCCAGAGCCCCTGTCACTGGATGTCAGAGTTTCCATGATGGCCGGGGGAGTCACAGACAGCGGTGACAACTCAATGCCTGGAAGCCGATTGTCTGCTAAAAGTCACAGAATTAGGGGAACCTGTGCTGAGTGAAATACACTTACATGGCAGGCCTCCTCCAATTCTAATCATGTTCATCCTCTGGTTTCAAGTCAGGGATTCAGCTCCTGTATACAGTGACAACCCAGGCATACATTTCCTTCATAGGGGACACCTCAGAGATTTATTTCCTGCATAGGGGACACCCCAGGGATTTATTTCCTGCATAGGGGACACCCCAGGGACTTATTCCCTGTATATGGGGACACCTTGTATATTGTGAAACTGAAATGTGACTGCCGAGGGAAGGAGAGGGATTTGGGTCCAAGTAGGCTGAAGGTGTCCAGGAGCTGAAAACAAACCAATATACGGGGTAAACCTCAACCCCTTAAGACATTTTGCAGAGTGCTTTGTGCAGCGCAGGGCGATCGTGCCGCGTTGGAGATGGGAAGGGCGCATTCTTAGCCGGGATAAAGTTTATATAAATATAAAAAGCTGCGCAGGCTCTGCCAGTATCTATAAATATAAAATCCTGGCAGGGCTGCCAACGGCACAGAGCTAACAGGCCCAAGAGGACCTGTCCTGCCACGGCACCATGGCCATTTAATAATCAACACGTATGATGCAGATACAAAGATCGCATTTCTGATCCCCCCCCCCCCCCATGGTCATTATCACTTCTGGACTGTGTTTTCCAAGCTGCTGCAATAATAGCAGTTGCTTTTTTTTTTTCTTACAAGCTCTGACTTTCCAGGGACTTTGCTGAGCAGTGACTATCAAATGTTTCCAATGAGCAAAGCGACAGCTCCTTGCCACTCACAGCCAGCAGAATACAGAACAAGCATGATGGCTGCAAGTCTGATTTCAAGTTTCTGCTGGTGTGCAGAAACATTGAGAGGCTTTAGGGGACAATGAAAGCAGATTTCACATTTCTCTGGATAAGAAAGAGCCATTAGTGTTGTCATGCAGAATATCAGCCGCTCGTCATGTATATGGAGCAGAACACGACGGCCTATGACAGAACACAATTACCACGGAAGCTCTGCTCACACCAGCAGCCCCAAAACAGGAAACTGGTATTTCCCTTTCCCCGGTGCATTTTGTTCCACCTATATGGAAGCCGCTGAGCCAAAACAAGCATGCTGCAAGTGAAATTAGAATTGTACATTGGACCAACATGACAGCCAGGGATGCAGAAAAAGCGCTCAGCTCTGCCTCCTGCTGGGCTACCTAATGGTTGTGATGACTAAAGAGGACCTGTCACAGGTGTGCATGGATGCTTCTGGATATGGCACAATACACGGCAACAAAAAAAGTTTCACCCTCCAATAATTTTGTGTAGACTGCTTTTATGTCGTCATTGTGCTGCAGGCAGGAGGAAGCATTTCCTCAGTCTCCTTAGTGACCAGAACAGTAGAAAGTTACAGCAGGGGCTGATCTGTGTCAGACATTTGTGAAGTCACCCAACACCTGCACAGATATTGGAATTTACATGCACTGCAGTGACTTTCCTGGAGATGGTGACTCTGAATGATGCCTGAACAATAATGGCTCCGTCCTTCCGGAGATAAATGGTGATAAATACTTGGAAGTGTCACACTGACTCATAAAGCGATATATAAGATGACAATCCAAATATGTCACCATGATATATGAAGGGCCCATGTAAGTGACAAGCTGTCCAGGGGTGGGGTGTCCGGGAATTTGCTGTTATTTGTTCTCGTAAAACCGGCTCATGTCCTCATACAAAGGAGTTTGCTGTATAGTACTAAGCCTGGGGGACATTAATCCTGTGTGCACACCCTCCTGGTACGCTCTGATACCGCAGGGGGGCTGGGAGGACATAATTAACCCTTACACAGGGCCGAGATGATAACTCGCCCATAGCAGGCGCCTGATAATAAGGAAACAATCTTTGATATAAAAGTAATAAAATATAAAAGAAAAATAAAGAAATGCAAAATGTAACCGTTGTCACCAGCACAGGAAGTAGAAGCAATCTTCCTGTTTTGGTGACAACTGTGCAAGAGATTTTTTCTCACTTCCTGTCTTGTGTCACCACATGGCTGATATTTTAACAACCTGGCTGGTAAAAGTGAGACTCACTGCCAAAGTTTTTATTAGAAGAGATCACAAGGGCGGCATTTTCTGAAACCTTATGTGTAACCCAGACAGGAAGCAAAGTTATACGGCAGAAATTGTAACAAATAAAACTTTTTTTTGATAAATTATGAGGTGGAAATATCGCTTTTACCTTTATGGAAGTTTTAGCCCTGGGGTAGGTTTATCTGCTGTGGAAATTGACAGAAGGGGAGGAGTTTAGGAAGGAAGAAAAGAATAGGAATTCCTCAAGGGAGGAGCCAAATGTGTGATGTCATCACAAACAGGGAACTAGGACGGCCTCTGCAGAACTGCATTATATACATGGACACTACACCGGCCATCCACAGGTCAGGATTGCTATAAGGACGAACAGTTTATAGACCAATTGATTTCCAATCGTCGCCACAGATAGAATTACAAGTTTTGTCAAAAAAAAGAAGGAGAAACAATGCTCTGACCTTCCAATCACCAATCTCTCTGTCTTCCCTCCACAGACCGGCCATGGAGACCCCGCTCTTTCTCCTCTGCTGCTCCATTGTGGTTACAACAGCCTTGGGTATGTATGACCATTAGAATGTCAGCTCCTCTGTACAGAGACCAATGGGACTGGCTCAGTGATCTCTGTACAGCACTGAGCTATATAAATGTATAATAATAGTGTGTGACTGTGGGGGGACATTAGAGTGTCAGCTCCTCTGTACAGAGACTGATGGGACTGACTCCGTGTTCTCTGTACAGCACTATGGTATATGTCAGCAACATATACATAAAAATAGAGTCAGATTAGATTCCAAACTGTTGTAAACCACACAAAATTCTGATTTCCCGTTTCCCTTTTGTTTATGAAGGGATTTGTCTGCAACAAATTAGCAGTTTCACATGAATCATTTTTCTGCATGGCGAATCGTTCCAGGGCTGCACCCCTCCTCCTCCCGCCCTTCTCTGTTGGGGACAATTCATGGAAATCTCATCATGGAAGCCATTGGCATCTCATTTTATTATAAATTATATTTCCTATAGAAGCGCCTGGGGCTGCGGCCGATCACAGTTGCCAAACCCAGCAAAGTGCCATGGCAGATTTTGGAGCAGCTCCATAGAACTGATGGGAAAGGGGGGCATCCTCCTGCAGGATGGTCATGTGACTGCACAGCCAGCAGATGTTGATCCATATCATGTCATATATACACATCAGCATTCGGTCACATGGTATCGCCCTTCTGGTTTACAGGAGCTAAGATTCCTATAAATGTCCATGGCTAGAAGTTACTCAGGGCGGAAGAGGAGATTTTAATGGATTTTATTGGATGGAATCCTGCCAGGACTAAATTAAAGCGTTTCTGTATAACTCCTCCAACTCCAATCAATGAATTTCCATGAAGCAGCCTCATATCCTGCAGACAGGCTACCTGGCAAGAATAGGGGCTACGTCACCCATACACTGCCTGGCTAGACCCAGGGTCACCTTCCACCCCCTGTCCTATGAATCGGGACAGATTTACATCATCAGCCAGACAATCTCACCTTGATAGGACAGACTGTCCTTGGAAAGGGTTAATAAATTGCCTTCAATGGGAATTATTGATTATTTTCAGGCTGCATTATTAATGTTTAACCTTTTTATTTTGGCAGGTGCTGAGACAGAGCAGCAGGACCCGTTCTACTACGGTAAGCCAGAAAAACAAAACAGACACATGGATAGATCATAAAGAGATAGCGGATCCATTGCAACAGAGCTGAGAATTATCATCCAATGATTCCTAAATATTCACTTTATTATCCAATCACCTGCAGGAGAAATCAGCAAACAGGAATTTTCCTTTCATGTGATTGGATGATCGAAAAGAATATTCAAATTATTTATTGTGTGATGATTCTCAGACTCATTGGACCTGATATATGAATACTCCCCCTAGATAAACTATCATGGGGGAACCTGGGTGATCCAGCTAACCTGGAATGAACTTCTTAGGAATCATTTGCTATTTGCCAAACATTTTTAAGCTTTTTTAAGTTTGAGCGTATGGAATATTGGAAAGCTGCCATGCATAGAGTGGGGCCATTTCATGGAAATTCCAGTTCCTGGTATACTGACCTGCATACCTATGCAGCAAGGACTAGTGAGGGTGAAGCTTGCTGTTCCATATTGCTGTCATAGAGGTCAGGTGACCCCAGAGCTGACCTTGGAATGGACACATATGGTCCGATAGCCCACCACTGCTGTGTGCAGGAGGACCTATGTGGGGGGTTGCTTATCCAAATCTAAGCAGGAAATGCCGAATCTGATGGCCGATACCCCTACCCCGATTCCCGCTGGGTACGTTGGTAACATAGGCCATGCCCATGGGGTGATCGCCCCTTGAAATGCCCCCAAGGTCAGACAGCAGTGACCCCATCATGAGATTTCATGGCTTTAGATATGCACACACACACTCAATCACTGCTACTGGGAACAATCGTTAATGATCATTTCCCGGGACAGTAGAACAGTTCAGCATTGCACAGCCAGCATTGTTCTGCTCTATGATGGAGGGGGAAGGGGCTGCCTTCTACCCAAATCAATAGCAGTCATTGGCCCGTCATTGGGCCCCGGCCATCTCACATAATCATCGGCTCCATGAATCATCTGCAAGAATACTCCGCACATCTGTCAAATATTTCCCGAGAAACTCCTGCCAGCGGCCCGACCTATAAAAAATATCCGCGGTGCTCAGCGAGAAATATTCATAAAGCTGGGGGGCGAGAGAACGGCCAAACTGATTCCTGGACAAACATGGCCACAAATATTGCAATCTGATTGTACAACCTACATACCGGTGTATGCACAATGGAGATATAGAGTGAGATCGTACAAGGAGTGAATGTTCTTTTAGGTCTGAATACACAAGGAACATTCACTCAGTAGAGAAATGATCAGACGATTGTTAAAGTGAAAGATTCTCCCATAGACTTCAATAGGGGTTTGGGTGCCCCCGGGCACATTCACCCATCGCCAGCAGCTAAGGAAGCTTTTCCATTTCTCTCCTTTATAATAACAAGAGATGTCTCTACCTCTTTGCAGATTACAAAACACTGCGGATTGGTGGTCTGGTGATTGCCGGAGTCCTCTTCATCCTGGGAATTCTTATTATCCTGAGTGAGTGACGGGACGCAGCGCCCGCTGAGATTTTCTGGAAACTTCTGTCACAAATCTGTGCAATGTCTGTAATGTGGAGAGTTATGAATCACCGCGATTTATAGTTATCATTCACACGTATCGAGATTTTCCAGTTTCCGTGCGGCTGGGAGGGGTTAGAACCATCCTCAGGTTAAAAAAGAAAAATGAGAGCAACAAAATATTTCACAACCTAAGAAACTATTTAATAATTACAAAGTTCAGCCCCCCCGTACCAACCTGACTGTACCCCCCCTCTGTCCTGACTGACCCCCTCCTCATCCCTGACCCCCTTTTAGTCTTGGTTGCTCCATCCTGGCTGACCCGCTGGTTATTCTTCCCATCACCATGGCTGTTATTCTCCCCATCCTGGCTGACCCCCTCTGTTACCCGGTTGTCCCCCTTTTTGTCCTAAATTATCACCTTCCTTGCTGTACCCCTCTTCATGTTATCTGTCCCCTACCCTATCCTGGCTTATCCACTCCTTATCCTCTCCCATTTTAACTCTCTCCCATTGCCATCATCCCCCTCATTTTGGCTGACCCCCTCTCCAACCTGACTGACCCTCCTTCTATCCTGGATGTTTTCCCCCATCACCATGGCCATTGCCCATTTTGGTTGTCCCCCTCTTTATCCTAGCTGCTCACCTTGCTCAACCCCTCTCCATCCTTCTGTCTTCTTTTTGCTCTGGCTGATTCATTCCAAATCCTCTCTGACTCTCGCCCCATTCTAACTGCCCCCCTCCCATTGCCTTGGCTTACCCTCTCTCTGTCCTGGCTATCTTCCCTTACCACCATGTCCTTTGCCCTCCCCATTATGGCTGCCCCCATCTCTTCCCTAGTTGCCCTCCTTTTTGTCCTAGATGCTCACCTTCCTTGCTGTACCCCTCCCCATCTTATTTGTCCGATCCTGGCTGATCCATTTCCTATCCTCTCTGACTCTCCCATTCTAAATGCCCCCTTTCCATTGACATGACTGTTGCCCCATCATCATGGTTGACCCCCCCTGTTCTGGCTGACCCCCTTGTCTTTCCTGGTTGTCCCCCACTTTGTCCTAGCTTCTCACCTTCCTGGCTGATCCCCTCTCTTATCTTATCTGCCCCCTTTTTGCCCTGGCTAACCCTCTCCGATCCTGGCTGATCCACTCCATATCCGTTCTGTTTATCTCCCCATTCTCAATTGTCCCCCTTTCCATTGCCATGACCGTTGCCCCCCATCACCATGGTTGTTGCCTTCCCCATTCTGGCTGACCCCCTCTCGTCCCTGGCTGTCGCCCTTTTTGCCCTAGACATTCACCTTTATCTTTATTTGTCCTGGCTAATCTACTCCCAATCCTCTTCGATTCTTTCCCCCTCCCATTGCCATGGCTGTCACCCCCCCATCTTGGCTCACCTGATTGTCCCCCTCCTTAACCTAACTGCTCACCTTCCTGTTTGATCCCCTCTCCATGTTGGCTGTCCCCTATTATTTGCCTATTACCAAGCTTCCTTTCCACTGCACCCACCCATTTCAACTTGGCCATGCCAAAAAAATGTTCCTGTCACCAACACCCCCAACCAGACCCAGCATCAAACTTTTCTGGGCCCCAAACTAGGTAAACTTCCTCTCCCGTGTCAAAAAGTTCCGAAATGCCAAAATCAATGCCCAGAATTACCCCTTGTCTACCCCCAGATAGCCCCGACTACATCTTCCCATAGGGGGAAGCTCTGGCTTAGCACTCTTCAAACATTCCAAAGTTTAGGAATAATTTAGGACAATTTCTTTACACACATCCTCTTGTGCTAGGCAGATCCAAAGTCAACCAGTTGCACAGAACCTGGGCCGATTTGTGTGCCCCAGGGGGTATTTTTGCTGGATCCCAATCTTTCACAACACAAGTTGAACCTTTTCCCAATCAAAATTCATATTCAAAAAAATATTTGAATAAGTAGTGAAAGTGATTTCATAATATTTAATGTTTCTTGTAAAATATTTGGAAATGATAAAGAACATAAAGAGAAACAACAAGGACTCCCCCCTTCCCTGTGCTTTCCATCTTTCCTATTGGACTCGCTGGAAACATTATATCTCATGGGATGAAGTTCACTTTTATAAAATGTATCGGTTATAATTCCTCCTCCTGATCTTTGTTTTTTGGCTTGTCATTCCAGGCAGGAAATGTCGCTGCAAATTCAACCAACATCAAAGGTAACGTTATCGGCCCATTACCCGGCTCTCTATCTGCTCTGGAGGATAAGGGCCAAATATTTATTTATAGAGTCACACGTCTATATTGAGGGGATGTAGTCAGGTTTGGAATATGTCAAGGATACCCGCACCCTGGGGACTGGCAGAGCCGGTATGTGGGTGTGTTTGGAAGTAGAAATGGGTGAATCCGATTGATCAGACCGGTGGGCTACCAGCAGAATTTGGAGTGTTCAGTGGACTCCTAGGAGCCTGCAGTCCAATGGGATACACTGGGTGACCCCAATATTGCATTAAAGCAATGATATCACACATTATTAAAAAACTATACTTCCTAGACCAATGCAATTGTAGGGGATGGGCGTTCTTAACTCATAGCCTCGTCCAATATTAAAGTGGACCTGTCAAAGTCTAGACATGATTTTTAGACTGTAGACCAAGACGTGGGGTTCTGTTGTGAGGTTCAGGGTTTATTTTTTTACATTAAAATTTTACTAACGGGTCCATAATAATTCTGCTTAAATACTAAATCCCATCAGATGATGGGAGGTCATCATGGAGTTGGGTGGGCACTACCACCCTGCCAGGAGACCTCTTTATATTGGGGGCAGAGATTTTGAGATATTGCACTCTTGATGTGCACAGAAAAAATAGAATACATAAAGTTTAACTTGAATTCCAGACTTGCAAACCTTTTATGATAATTCTTTACTCTCTTAGAACTGGGGAACCCATTGAAGAGGAGGGGTCTTTCCGAGCCTCCATCAGACGTATGTATACAGGATAGGGATGGGAATAGGGATGGGAATAGGGATGGCGTTGGAGATGGGGATGAGAATGGAAATGGGGATAGGCATGGGGATGAGGATGGAGAATGAGATGGGGATGGAGACAGTACTATACATGAGGATGGAGATCGTGATAGGTATGAGGAGGAAATCTAAATTTTTTTGTATTACATAACACATGGTTGGTCTAAATAAAAGCTTACTGCTGAAATAGTTGAGATTTAGAAAAGGTAAAAAAGGCAAGACATAACAAAAAAGGGTAAAGGGTTAGATAAGAAAAGTGAACATATGAACGAGCAAAGGGAAAGAAAAGGAAAAAGGGAAGCTACAGAGAACAATAAAAATTAGGAATAAAAAATGGTAAGGAAAATAAAGGCAGGATAAAAGGAAAAGGAGACGGGTGAATGGAAAAGACAATAAAAAGGGGAAACGGGAAAGGTAAGAGGAAAAGAAATAAAAAAGGTACAGAACAGGGAAAGTGCAAAACAAAGGGAAAAGTATAGCAGAGAGGTTATAGAAACAGTGTTTCATTTTTTAAATATTGGTTACATGAACAATTCTGATGATTTACATATAAATTGTCTTTCAGGTCTGTCCAGCAGGAGATTATAGCTCTGAACAGGACGAAGAGGTGAGAAATATCTCTAATCACAACCCTGCATACCAAAACTCTTACTTCTTAGTGTATAGACGAGGCCAATCGGAACATTACGGCTGCAAAACTTTCTGGCAATTCCCAGCTCTCAAAATGACAGCCAGGAGTTGCCGTCTAAAATCCGATCTGTAGAAAATGCCTAGCACAGAGTTTATAAACAGAGAGATACAATGTAACTTTTGTGTCTATTCAGTTTCATTCATCTGTGATCAGACAGATGAGCTCCAGCCTGTGTATAGCGATAAAGCAATGTGACAAAAAAAAAAAAAAGTGTTTGTTAACCTTTTACCACAACTAACCCTAATTTATTCATTTTACTCCCCTTGATAGCTTTTTATTAATCCTATTTTTTGTTTATTTAGTGTTGCAATAAAAAGTTTTTAATTTGTAAATCATTGCTTTGTACCACAATCATAATATTATAGTACAGGACAAATGACATAATACGATTAGTATTTATATTATTTTTTTTTTTAACAAACACTGATTTAAAAAATTGGATGAACCTATAGATTGCTTTAAATAATAATATTATGGTAATGTGTTCTGTATTTTTATTTTATTATTAGTTTTTTACAGCTGTGGTCTCCCGGACCCAGATATTGTATGCTGCACTTGTCCTTTTCTACACTTCTTGCTGAATAGTGAACTTCCGTCCTGCAACTCCCCCAATCCCGGCTGCCTCCCCCACACAGTCACCAGAGAACCGAACATACATGAAGAATATCAGCGGCATGGGAATCACTCACCATTCTCCACCATCACAAGCAAAGGGCCGATTTCTATATCAACGCGTCCAAAACCAGAATTACCAGCTTAATTCAAGCTCGCATGGACAAAGCTGGGGGGCTGCATTTGATTGGCTGCAGTGGTGCATACACAATATTTGTATTCCAAATAGTTTAAAAGGTCATTTTCCCAAAATGGATATTTAAATTTTGGGTAGATTTTTGCAGTTTTTGTAGATGGACCCTATATGCGATGAGTACGGCACCTATCAGTACTTTGTGTAATGGGTTATATCACCGATATAGTAACTTGACCACAAGGGATGAGCGAAGTATACTTTATCTTTCCCTCTTTTTTCTGTTTGGGGGCTTCCATTAGGTTATCTTTTCTTCAGAGCTCTTTATGTGTTTTTTGGCATTCCTTTACCTTTTTATTGGTCTTTTTATTTTGCTTTGGGGTCTGTTTATACCGTTTTCTATATCCATAAATAGACCCCTTTGAAAAGCCAGAAATAAGGAAGAAGGGAACGTTTGTGCACAAGAATGGGTCCAGAATTGGTGAAAGGAAAAAAAGCAAAATTTCTATCTTCAGCTTCTTCATTGGGTCCAAAGCCGATGGTCAAAATGGCAAAAGTTCATGGAAAACTCCTAATTTTTTCCAGAACTTCCCTGTTTCACTCATCCCTGGTGATCATTAAATAATTCATTGAGTGCAAATACTGAACCTGCTTATGTCCGGTCTGAACATATCTGCAGCCAATGCACAATGACCTATGGTTGGAATGGCAGGCATTGTTTACCACATGGTGCCACTTCAATGGGCATTTCCTTTACCCATCTGAGTGTAATTCTCAAGTCATGCTGCCAGTGTTAGGGTGAATTCAGACTTATGGTGAGCCGCAGGGTTCTGCCACAGGCTCAACTGCAGTCACAGCGGCTCCTGGACCTATTTTTTCCATGCGGCTGCAGCAGTTCACTTTTGGCCACACAGTTGCAGTTTAGGATTTCTGCGGCAGACACATGCAGATCTGGTCGCCTATGGTGCGGTTTGCTTCTCCCGGCTGCACAATAGCAGTTTGCTGTGGCCCCGGTACCGGTAGTCCATGCGGTTTTACACTGCTGGACTGAATGAGCCCTTAGGGATCATGTTGTTTTTTTTAAATGCAACGTTATACGACAAAAGGCTGCCTGTGACCTGCTTTGGCTTCCCTTATCTGCACCTTAAGGGGACATACAGAATCTAAAGGAACACAGGTCAAATATTTCCTCTGAACGGCCATGTGTACGGCCCAATAGGATTCTGCTGAATGCCCAGAAAGCCCTCGGCCATCAACATGAGCCCAGAAAGAGAACGTGTGCCATGTCACCCAGCCTATAAATCCAACGTCAAGGGTTGTCACTGGAACAAGTGTCCCCATTGGATGATTCCCTCCATTCTTCTTCTGGTGACAACCCGAGAACTTACCAGCGTGTGACTACACAAATTCTCTCTCCTTCAATTCACCGCCCCAAAAAAACTTCCTAGAGACCTTCAGAACCCCCAACAAGTGCTCACAGAAATAGTAATGTGTTACATAATGTATATAGAAAATCATAAACTCTACCGTCCAGATTGATTTGGATTAATATATAAAATGTAAGAAATCTGTATCATAAATGTACAGAAAAAAAAGTCACTTGTAATCCGCAAATATAAAGTCCAAATATGAGAATATTATAAAGTTTATATTAATAAATATAAAGTGCTTTACTGATACCGATGGCCTATAAACCTGTAGAAGAGTTTAATAAAGGAAACTTTTTTTGGAATGTTTTGGTTTATGTTTTTGTAGTTTTTTTTGTTATTATAATGCTTTAAATTCATTGAATTAATGAATGCATGTAAATAAATAAACTCATCGGATAGACAGGTAGTGTGTGGATAGATTACATGATCTACGGGTTGCATTGTATTGGGTTGGCATAGAATTTTCAGTCATTGTGGCCCCTAGCACACTCATGAAGGGGTCGGATTTTCACTTTTATCCGACTGATGGTGAGGTTGTGGTTTCTATTTCCTCATGCCAGGGAGCCACTTAGGGGAAACGCTACAAGTCGTATCTGCCAACTGCAACTCCATAGAGAATGGATGCCGCTGACAGTAAGTGATCAGTACAGCAGAGATCAGCCAGATGTCAGGATTGCAGATGATGGTGACTGAGGGTCCAGAGGCAAATCTGAGAGAAAGACGGGGAGAGAGAGAGAGGGAGAGGGAGAGGGAGGGAGAGAGCAAGGGGGGGAGAGAGAGAGCGAGAGAGGGAGGGGGAGAGAGAGAGAGAGAGAGAGAGAGAGAGAGAGGAGGGGGAAGAGAGAGGGAGGGAGAGGGGAGAGAGAGAGAGGGAGAGGGAGGAAGAGAGAGAGGAAGGGAGAGAGAGAGGGAAAGAGAGGAGAAAGAGGGAAGGAGAGAGAGAGAGATAGAGAGAGGGGAAAAGGGGAGAAATAACATGAAAGAGAGAGATGGACGTAGAGAGGGGATAGGGGAGAGAAGAGGGAGAGAGGGAGAGTAAGAGGGAGGGAGAAGGGAGAGAGGAAAAGGGGAGAAGGATAATGAAAGACAGATGGAATGAGAGAGAGGGGAGAGAGAGGCAACAAGAAAGAGAGGGGAGAGAGAGGAAAAGTGGAATGAGAGGGGGGAGGGCGGCAGACGGAGGAAGAGGCATGGAAAAAGTGAGAGGTAATGAGAAGAAAGGGAGAGAGGGAGAGAGGGAAAGGGGAGAGAGAAAATGAAAGAGAGAGATGGAAGGAGAGCAAGGAAAGTGGAAGCAAGTCAGAGCGAAGAAGGAAGAAAGGAGAGAGAGCAATAGAGAGAAAGAAGTCACCCCACCAGTGATCATCTGGTGACATCTTCCAGGCATCTGATCACAGATCTTCCAGCTGTATGGTTCTGGTAGCTCCCAGCTAATACAGGGATGGGGCATGTGAGGTCGCCCTCTAGTGGTCTAAGCCATGGTCTATTCAGAATGCCATCCCTGTTGGGGGCATCGTCAGGAACAATTGTGGCTTACAGTCAGTAAATACAAACCTGACTTAGCCCCCCACCCTCTTTGTCCTTTTGGGTAGATCTTATTTTAAGAAGCAGAATATTGCAACTATGTAATCATAAATACATTTTTTTCCTGAATCTTGGAGTCTTCTCCCTTTCCCAGTCTGAGCTTTGCTGTGCAGGGACTGCAGGAGGCCAATACCAGGTTGAGATATGATTGCAGCACATATTACTGATGACAGAGTTGCATTTATATTCATCACAATGTGATTCATACAGAGTGAGGTGCCCCCCTGGAAGCTATGAATGTCCCATGCAGAGGAGGATTCTGGGTGATAAGGCCGGAGGCATGAGATGTCATTGAGCAGAGCCAGCCGCAGAATACTTTGTGTAGAGTTGATGGAAATATTCAGTGACATGAGAATGACACAGACCATCATATTATACATAGCAAACCCAAGCTGACAATGCCATTCATGCAATCCGCAGATAACCCCGACATTAAAGTCACTTTCTGTTATAGGGTGACAACACTCTTTTGTTTCCCAGTTGTGTTTCAGAGTTGTCACCCTGTCACATGGACACCGGATGGAGAATGCAACATGGACATTCCAACACGCATTATGCTGGCAATGTTCACTGCTGTCAGCTATAAGATTAGCCAATAGGATGAGCGGATCCATTTATGGAAAACAAATATTTGAAATATGGAACAGCAATGTTTCTTTCTATAAAATCACCTCCAGCTGTTTGTTATATCTGTAACATTTGTAGGATCTGAAAATAGACTAAAATTAAAAAAATCACAATGCACACAGTAAAAATCTGCATTGCCTCCCTCCATTGCAGCGTATCAATCTCTGCGTTTTTCTATCTCTGCTCCCTTCCCCCAGCTCTCTTGTGACTTTCCCTGAAATCGGCTCATTTAGATGATGTGTGAGTTGAGATAATGAAGACAGAGGAGGCCGGGGATCAGGCTGTGCGCACTTGGCACTCTCAGTTCTCACATGTAGGTCACTAGGACGTGCGTTTCCCTTTGAAGTGTATGAAAACCCTAAAAATACCTTTGTATAAAGTTTCACTGGATAAAGGTTTCTTTTTTTTAGGAAGATCCTGCCAGTTACAGCACTTCCTGGTGACGGGTGACAACCCTAAGCCAATGGCTGGCAATTGCCAGCAGCGTTGTCACCCATTTGGTGGACTGCTTGTCTGATAGACCAGCCAGTGGTCTAATTTTTTTTAATTTTTTTACATTTGAGTACAATTTCTCCTTTATTAGGTACCCAGTAAACTTCTCCAGTCCAAATCCCATTTTGTTTTCTTTCCTCCAAAGAATACAATATGTAGACATGGAAAGCCAAAACTCTGCAGCCGTTGTTCCCGAAAATAGCCAATGATGGTGACTTGTAAATTGGTTCCTGTTTATTTCGGTGGTTTACTGAATCAAATATTTATATGCTGCAACATGACGAGATGATACCAACCGGCGGTCATGGGGGGGCAGCACCGAGTCCATGATGGAGAATGATGGGCCTTGGCCTGGGGAGCCTCACCGATGCTGAATCAGCACCTGGATGACTGCAGATGATATGAGGACGGAGGTGCCGCAATCAGCATCTCATTTCAGGCTCTGATCAGCGAAATCATCGCTCCTTTAATGACCCTTTGTGGCTGTTCGGCATCAATTTTGTATGGGTGCAATTATTTTTTTTGGTGAGCCAATAAAAAAGGCAGCATGTTGCCAAAATAATGCACTGGGGGCAATTTTTAGCAGGGCAAATTACCTGCTGGCTTTTTTTGGAAAATAAACTCCACTTTCTGTGTTCCACCTTTAGGGGGCGATCATGAGCGACGATACATTGATACAATGGAACTTATACCCTTGGATAGTGTTGAACCCCACAGGAAAGTAGAACAATATTTATTCAAATACCCCATGTGATGCTTTTGCTATCATGGCTGTAAAAAAAGTCAATGGGCCGTGTAGTGCTACTTGTAAAAAAATGGTGGCAAGTGGTAAATAGTTACCAAATTTATGTGATTGGTGCCCTAAATGTGCACCAGCAAGAGCTGGAAAATTCATAGCTTCAACCTGCAACACTGAGATTTGGCCGTTGTATACAACGTATTGCGATTGGGTGCAGTGCTGCACATTGCTTCCATGGGAGTGCGCCATTGGCCGGCCTTTCACCATGCAAGCAATGTTTTTGGTCCACAGCATTACAGCAAAGAAGAGAATGAAAGCGTTACATTTAGTCGGGGTTACAATTTAGACATAGACACATATCATGATGGCTGGGATAAAGCTTAGTTGGCCAACATCTGGTCCCCTTAGACCCATCACCCTTTCCATCCAGTTGATGAAGACACCAATCCAGTAGCAGCACAGCCAGTTCAGATCAGCCTGGGGCCTCCACCTGGCCCCGTGTGCTCCCCAATCCTCCATAGGTAGAACTGCCTGGATTGAGGCTTCTTTCAATTGTCCGGTGAACCACTGGGGTTCCCAACAGCTCCTATTCAACCCTATGGGAGTGGTTGGGGATCATTTTGTGCCGCTGTTGTGGTGGTTTATATTGGTTCCTGATCACCATTGAGCAGCCAGCAGCTTCCATTGACTTTATTGGGAACATGCAGTAAATTGCACCACAACAAAGTCAAAGGGCTCTATTTATAAATTATTCCCCCAGCCAAATTCTCTGAAATTTGATGGTTGTATTTTCCAACAGGTCTCCTATTAAAACAATGACACGTCCTGCCACCTAGTGGCCATTAGTCAAAAGTGCACAGCTGTCACAATAGAAAACAAATAGGAAAAACAAATTTTATCAGTGAACTGAAGAAGGAATCATTTAACAATAGAGCCCAAAGTGTTCGTCAGAGCTCGAAAATTGCTTGCGGGTGCAAAAAGGGCGCCCCAGAGGAGCTAACCATGCAGTTTTAGACGGCATGCCTAAAGAAGGCCTTACAAGTGATGTTTCTTAGTGTGACATCCCATATCAAAAAAGAATATCAAGACTATATATATATTAAAAGTGCTACAGTATATGATGGTGCTTTACAAAGAATTACTAGATTGTAAGCTCTTCGGGGCAGGGTCCTCTCCTCCTGTATCACTGTCTGTATTAGTCTGTCATTTGCAATCCCTATTTAATGTACAGC
>NC_092868.1:2743635-2748850 GCF_032062135.1 Pyxicephalus adspersus
GAGACCATAGAGAGCGCAGGAGACCATAGAGAGTGCAGGAGACCATAGAGAGCGCAGGTGACCATAGAGAGCGCAGGAGACCATAGAGAGCGCAGAAGAACACAAGAGAGAGTGCAGGAGAACATAGAGAGCGCAGGAGAACACAAGAGAGTGCAGGAGAACACAAGAGAGAGTGCAGGAGAACACAAGAGACATAGAGAGCGCAGGAGAACACAAGAGAGTGCAGGAGAACACAAGAGAGAGTGCAGGAGAACACAAGAGAGAGTGCAGGAGAACATAGAGAGCGTAGGAGAACATAGAGAGCGCAGGAGAACACGAGAGAGAGCGCAGGAGAACACGAGAGAGTGCAGGAGACCATAGAGAGTGCAGGAGAACACAAGAGAGAGCACAGGAGACCATAGAGAGCGCAGGAGAACACAAGAGAGAGCACAGGAGACCATAGAGAGCGCAGGGGACCATAGAGAGCACAGGAGACCATAGAGAGCACAGGAGACCAAAGAGAGCGCAGAAGAATACAAGAGAGAGCAGAAGAATACAAGAGAGAGTGCAGGAGAACACAAGAGAGGGCAGGAGAACACAAGAGAGCGCAGGAGAACACGAGAGAGAGCGCAGGAGACCATAGAGAGCGCAGGAGACCATAGAGAGCGTAGGAGAACACAAGAGAGTGCAGGACAACACAGAGAGCGCAGGACAACACAAGAGAGAGTGCAGGAGAACACAAGAGAGCGCACCAAGGGAACACTAGAGAGCGTACAAGAGAGAGTGCATAGGAAGGAGAATGAGAGGAAGAATACACAAGAGAGAAGAGGAGGAGTGGGGGGTACAACGTCCCGAGACCTTTGGGTTGTCTCACACCTGTACATTATTACCACATGTGGGGCCCATTAGATTGTGGGGCCCATATACCTTTGAATCAGCTGTAACACACAAGCTTCTATAAAATGTCACTTGATGCACATTGCAATATTTCTGTATAATAAGGATCCATTGCCGTGCACCCAACACTAGAAAATACTTCAGCTCCAGATTTCTCCTTCAAATATCATTTATCTGTCATTTTCCTCCTCTTTCAGATTCTGACTTCCCTGAACACTTTCTGAGGTCAGTTTTAGCTACAATGTAACAGATTAGAGAACTGTGAGTGAAAAAACACCACCGAGGTCAGCGATTGGTCAAAAATCTTCCAGGTTTGATCCTGGCTTCTCTGGACCAGTTCCATTATTGGGCTCATATGGGGTTCATTCCCCAAAAATGTCCTCACAGCTTGGTGTGGATGCTAAATATTGTCACCCCGCCACTTACATTTCTTGTGAACACAGCAGAAATATCCCTGTCCCTGGGTTCCCGGCTCCGCCCTCTTCTGCCATATTAGGTTTTGGGATAGCATTTTGGGAATTCGGGTAGGGATAGTGTGGCCCCAAGAGGTACGGGAGGCTGGCCTGTTATCTGTTTTGTAGGGATTTCTCCATCATCAACATTTCTCAGATTAAAGAACAGATTTGTTTTCAGGAATCCAATATGTACTAAATATAAATCATTAAATTAATGATGAATGCCAGGGTTGGATGATGATTAGGGACCATAAAAAAAAAAAATTAGGAGTGGATGAAAAAGGTCAGGGACAGATGGTCAGGTAGTGGTCAGAATAGTTTGGTGACGAATGATATAAGTTTGGTGACGGATGATAAAAGTTTGGTTGCAGATGATAAAAGTTTGGTGGCGGATGATAAAAGTTTGATGATGGAAGATGAAAGTTAGGGACAGATTATTAGGGTTAAAATGTAATAAAAAACACATGGACCAAAAAGAAAGCTTGGAAACTGTTACTAGAGGCTGACAATTAAAGGTTGGGGACCAATGAAAAAATTTAGGGATAAGCAGTTGGGGGTCATTGAGAAAAAGTCAATGATGGATGATAAAGGTCAGGGGCAATAAGAAAGACCAATCAATAAGGTCAGGGATCAATCACACGAATCGAGGGTGAATAATAGGCTTTAGGAACCAATAATATAGAGCCAGAGACGGATGATAACGGTCAGGGACCAAGAATAAGGGTTGAGGGCTGATGATACCAGGATATCAGGAACCAATTTTAGTGTACGGTCAGATAATTAAGGTTGGAGACCAATATTTATTTCAGTAACTGATTAATAAAGTCAGTGACAAATGATAAAGGTCAGGGACAGATGATAAAAAGGTCAGGGACTGATAGACATTGATCCCTGCAGAAATCTGCATTGTCAGCATATTAGCGGAGCACAGGAAATGTGATGTGCAGAATTCCCCTGGATGAAGGGTAGAACTCATGGTTTAGGTCTTTCCTGAGTCTGCACATGGAATCTCTGAAATAGAATCCCAGAAGTAAATCGATGGCTTCTCCCAACACCTGAGCCCAATGCTGCCCCTTCTGGCCACTGTGTGTCATGCAGGACTTGGGCTATGCAGCAGTAATAAGCAGATAGAAGGAGATTGCAGACCTACAAAAGGCCTCGTCTTAAATAAATGGCTGCTCTGGGGTGGTCAGTGACCCCATACCCGATATCCACAGATATGTATTATTATTATTATTATTATTATATGTCCTGCCCATCTCTGCTAGAAAAGAAGAGCTCAGATATGCAGCAGTTCACTAATCAAAGCAGCATGTTACCCAAGACAACGCTGTCCTGAATGATATTTAATATATTAATTTACAGCCCTGTTCTGACATATAAAGTTACCCTGGGCATTCAAATATTTTTTTACTTATGTCTTAATGACCCCTTCACCCCTCCTCATTCAACCACTTCTAACCTTTGCAGAGAGGTGCATATCCCTAAGGCCTGGGGCTACAATTCATGCTGCGCTCAGAATGTCTTCATTTGTAGCCCCCATTGTGTTGTAGAGAGATGAGACTACAAATATAACACCCCCATAAATGATACACAATGCAAGGAATCATGGGATATGGAGTTTTCTTATAGACAGGACAATGACATTACAGCTGCAGTGCTGCCCTCTAGTGTTCAGCCAGAAATAGTGACAACCACATGATCACATATCCTTAAAGCCTGTGGCTACATTTCATGTCCGGTGTCTGCATTTGTAGGCAACCCATTGTGCTGTAAAAAGCTGAGACTACAAGCATGACCACCCCCATCCATGATACACAAAGCAAGGAATTATGGGACATGTAGCTTTCTTATAGGCAGAAAGTGGATATTGCAGCTACTCTGCTGCCCTCTAGTGTTCAGAAAGAAATAGTGACAACCACCAGAAGCCTGTACAATACCATACTGCAAAAACTAGACACTCATGTGTTCCTCATAAATGATCATATGCCTGTTGCTCCCAATTATTTCCTATATGTGAGGAATGGGACTTTAGATTTTTCTTCAACCCCCCTCATTAGTGCAACGTGATCACAATACATTCCAAAATCTTCCAAAAGATTTGGGTGATATCTGCCAGGCAATGGCCCAACAAAGTCCTTATCATCATTCTCTGTACCAGATTAGGCATTCAATTTAGGAAAACCATCAAACTGAATATACTTAGAATTTGGGCGTTTCTTCTTATTGATTAGGTTGGGCTGGCTGGATGGGCGTTTAGCTTTGTAGCTCACTTGAGTGGCAGAAAGCTAGCGGCAGGGGCGGCGTTGATGGAGTTTCATTGATTTTCCAATTAGATTTCTGTTTTGTTCAATCTGGAGATGGAGGGATGCACAATGGTAAAGCGCAGCACATTGCAGCCTCTCTGCCGCCCTCTAGTGTTCAGACAGATAGTGACAACCACCAGCACCAAGTTATCAATGCAGTTTTTAATGGACTTTGAGTAAAGGACAAATTAATTAAAACCCAGCTCCAGCTATCACTATGACTAATATAGGAACAGTTTATCTTTTGTGGAAAAAGCTTAAAGCAAGATGAAATTAGGCTGACTGTTGTAACCCCCCTAATGGTTTGTCACCGCCAATGTAAGTGTAACTTTTGCTGGATAGCTTGGCCTGGTATAGGAGGTAGGAAAAGAACAGAGCTACTGGCAGGATCAACAAGATATATGTTATAAGGGGAAGTATTGCTACAGATAGACCCCATCAGGTATTTTAGCCTGTTCGTGCCGAAAATCATCCTGCAGGTCAGCATGGAGGTCGGCATTTCCCCATTGAGATGTTAAATGGATTCCAACCATTAGCTGACGTCTTCAAAGATATTTTTTTGCTCTTAGTGGTCAGTCACCTAGCAACTGCTCAGGATTTTATATTCATGAATTTAGCTTTCTGCTCCATCCCTCCAAATTTCCTCATTCATGGGGAAAATTATGCAAAGTTAGCTGCTTGGCTGAGTCAAGACCGCAAATGAATGACGGGGTTATCAGATTTCTGGACTGAGCCGTGTGCAAGGCTTTAATGAAGCCAAATATATTCTGGGGCCATGCAAGTGACAGGTATTCTTAGGAACCTACCCCTCCTCCTTCCCCCAGAGCCCCCCCCCTGCATGGTGAAATACCAGGTACTTTAGGGTACTGGGAGCATGTAAATTGCTTTTTTCCTTGGTATCCTGGAGGTATTGCACTGAATCTCCTTTCCCATTTACAGACTTGGGTAAGTCCTGGGGTAACTGGGCTCAGAAGAAGTGGGTTGAATGATGAACATCAGACTGAGGGCATCTAGTGGCAGATAAAGGTACTGCAGGGAAAGTTCTGCATTGAGGATATATAGTTCAGCAAAAATGGTTTAATTATCATCTTTATTGGGTTATTCATTTTTTTTATCTTGGCAATTGGACTTTTGATTTCAGATTTATGTTCTGTTATACTGAACGTATCTTAAAGACAATTAACAGCAGATCTACAGTAATTCTATTGCTTTTGATTACTCCATAGTGACCCTCCCACCGTTCATTCTATTATCACCTGCCATACGTTAAGTTTTTTTCACAATGTTACATTTGGCTGAGTTGTGGATCTGCATCTTGCACTCGCTGCCATGAAATGTGTCAGTTTATGAATTCATTTATATTCCAGCACCAGCATGGGGTGACCTTCACCATCATCCAAGGTCAGACTCATCTCTGCTGCCTTCCACTTCATTATTGGAGCCTTCATTCCCTGAGCAGACACATCACAGAGGGGTGCAGGGTGTATGGGGGTCAGGGATGGGAAAGGGTGTATGGTGGTCAGGGGTGGGGCAGGGTGTATGGGGGTCAGACTCATCTCTGCTGCCTTCCACTTCATT
>NC_092868.1:2749324-2768511 GCF_032062135.1 Pyxicephalus adspersus
GTGTATGGGGGTCAGGGGTGGGGCAGGGTGTATGTCCAATGTGTGATAATAGGAGGGAAAATTTATTACAGGGCTGTCAGTCAGTGTAAATGAGAGAAGCCATGAACTTTATTTAAGGATTCCTCTATAGGCCTTTAGAGATCCCTCAGCATCCTCCTTGCCTTACCTAAAGCATTGATCTGTGATATTTCAGTAATAGGTGAATCCTCGCTGCCTATTTGCATCTTTTGGGTTGATAATTCACTCCTTTAGCTCCTCCTGGGAGGGACCTGACCCTCCTATAGAAGTCAATGAGAGATATAGGATACCGGCTTCCCCAAATGGTGAATATCAGGTTTGGGCACAAAGATTCTTTATACAGGGCCGGGGTTCCCTTTCAGATATAAGCTCCCCCAAATTGAAGTTGATGGGTGGAATGTGGCGCTGGGTGGTGGCTGATAGGTTAATGGATAGCTTTCCTCTTGTCGGGAGCGGTGAAGTGTGAATGTGCTGACTCAATGTCTTCCTACATGAGGATGAATGAGAGAAGAGGCGCAGCAAGGATTCCCCGCTGACCTAACAAATCTCCAAAGTGCTGTCTATCCATCTCCATTCTTCCGCATCCCCCTCCCCTGGCTTCTGTTCCTGAAAATTCACTCAGCAACTCCTGGATCTATTATTAGAACCTTAAAGAGAACCTGTCACATGGCTGGGCCATTCCAGCCGAGCTTATGGTGAATGCAGCAATGTGAGTCTACAAAACACCTCCCATTGCCCTGCATAGCATAAGAGGAAGGCAACTTGTAGTGCCCCCCAGATGACCGGCAACAAAGCCACCTGATAATGTCATCTGAACAGAGAAACTTATCAGCTGAAGATTTATGGTAGGATCATCATTTTGCATTTACTGTATAGAAAGGTTTCATATAAGTAAGATCATACAAGTAAGTGCAGCCCTTTTCAAATAAAATCAATTCTAGACTTTCTGCCAAGCCACAAGGGTAGAACAACTTCCGAGTATGTGATGATTAACTCTATCCTGGCCTTCTGCCTAAAATACGTCCTCATAAATTAAATTTACTGAATCCCATAGAGTCACCCCCAAAAGGGTCATATGAAATTTAATTCCTACAAACAACTTAAATGTACCCAAAAAAAAATCTTCCATCTACCACAAAAGCTTAAAAAACTTTCATCTAACCCCCAAAAGATACAAAGACCCTACATCTATCAAAAAACAAATACTCCACATCTATCCTCGAAAACCATCAAAAAACGTCCTCATCCACCCCAAAGGCCTACAAAGATTTTGTCTAACCTCCCTATGTCTTAAAAAGCTACAAAGACAATAATCATATCCCCAAAAATCTACAAAGACTTTTCTTCTGTACCCAAAGGTCAAAAAACCCTTAAAAAAATACCCTCAATGACTACTAAGGCCAAACATCAGCACCAAAAGTCTAACAAGACCCAACAAAACTACAAAATCTCTATATATATCCCAAAAGACTACAAACCTCTTTATCTATACCTGATGGCAATAAAGACCCTACATCCATCCAAAGCCTACAAAGACCATACATCTATCCAAAGCCTACAAAGACCCCACATCCATCCAATGCCTACAAACTACAAAGACCCCACATCCATCCAATGCCTACAAAGACCGTACATTCATCCAAAGCCTACAAAAACCCTACATTCATCCAAAGCCTACAAAGACCCTACATCCATCCAAAGCCTACAAAAACCTTTCATCCATCTAAAGCCTACAAAGACCCCACATCCATCCAATGCCTACAAAGACCGTACATTCATTCAAAGCCTACAAAAACCCTACATTCATCCAAAGCCTATAACAACCCTACATTCATCCAAAGCCAATAAAAACCCTACATTCATCCAAAGCCTACAAAAACCCCACATCCATCCAAAGTCTACAAAGACCCTACATCCATCCAAAGCCTACAAAGATCCTACATCCATCCAAAACCTACAAAGACCCTACATCCATCCAAAGCCCACAAATACCCTACATCCATCCAAAGCCTTCAAAAACCCTTCATCCATCCAAAGCCTACAAATACCCTACATCCATCCAAAGCCTACAAATACCCCACCATCCATCTAAGGCCTACAAAGACCCCACCATTCATCTAAAGCCTACAAAGACCCCACATCCATCCAAAGCCTACAAAGGTCATAAACCAACACTAAAAGTCTACTAAGACTCTACATCAATCCAAAAAGTCTACAAAGATCCTACATTGACCTAAAAGAATACAAAGACGTTCTGTCTTCCTAAGGTTTTATAAAAAAAAAAGTTCTCCAAAAGTTCTCCATTAACCCAACAAAATGAAGTGAAGCAAGGTCAGAGCCCCCAAATCTTAGTCAGGATCTCCGTACACCTTTGTATAATTTCTGGTCCCCTGGCTTCAATGTTAATTGTAGCTTTCTTTTTCTTAATTTCAGTTAACATATACGGAAATGGAGACCCTTTTGTCTACGGTAAGTAAAATATCCTAAAAGCCTAAATCTAGCGGAAATCCCAAACTAGTAGGAAATGGGACCACCAACATCACCTACCTAAGTGATGGTCAGTGAGATATGGGCGGAATTTTCACCCTTAAGGTTTGGGAACAATGTTTGTGGTTGCTCAAGCCTATATAATAGACCTAAAATGATGGATAGATGTGAAAGGAAGAAGAATGGAAGGCTTTTGGTCCAAAAAAATGAACTATACCTAATTGGGGCAACTAATTGCTGTGTAAGGGTGGGAAATGTCTGAGATTGTTGGCATTGGAATAACATTTCATATTTCCATACAGACTATGAAACAGTAAGGATGATGGGGCTAATCCTGGCCATTGTCATGTTTTTTCTGGGGATTATCATTGCTCTTAGTAAGTATCTTTATTCTTTACAAAATTCTTGGCAGAGAAAATTGGGTGGATGGAAATGACTGAACTATGGCTCCATCTGCTGGTTGTTATGATAATTACACCCCAAATGTATATATAGATTGAGAATTCCATTGGGATTTTCTATAGGGGATGGAAAATCCAAAATCTTATGGTTGACTCCAGACTGAAAATTGATTAATGTCTTCTAATGGGAAACCATTCTGCGATAACCATAATTACATTTTGGTTACAGTTTAATTCCCCTTTTATATAACAGGAAAACAATTTTACATGAAAATATTCAGTAATGAATGTAGGCCGAGCATGACAAATGTATTACACTGATGCGCATTAGGAAATAAGTGGCTTTTGCATTTCGATCTGTTGGCCCATTTTTTTTCCCAAAATTTAGGTCAGTTCTCAGGAATCCTTCATAGCACAGCTCAGACACAGCAGAGATAATATTATATAGCTCTGACATATACCGCAGTGTTGTACAGAGAACACTGAGCCAGTCCTATCAGTCTCTGTACAGAGGAGCTGACACTCTAATGTCCCCCCACAGTCACACACTATTATTATACATTTATATAGCTCTGACATATACCATAGTGCTGTACAGAAAACACTGAGTCAGTCCCATCAGTCTCTGTACAGAGGAGCTAACACTCTAATGTCCCCTCACAGTCACACACTATTATTATACATTTATATAGCTCTGACATATACCATGGTGCTGTACAGAGAACACGGAGTCAGACCCATCAGTCTCTGTACAGAGGAGCTGACACTCTAATGTCCCCCCACTATTATTATATTGTTTTGTAGATCTCATCCAGGTATTAGAATTGTTTGAATGTTACATATTTCTTTTTTTTCTCTCCAGGTAACAAATTTAAATGCAAACCAAGGAATGCAAAGTAAGCTCATGATATTATATTTCCTCCTCCTACAATTCCATATCAATGTTTTTCAGTTTTAAACTTTTCCATATTATCAGCCCCATCCTCTGTGTGCTACAAACCGAATTTACCCGTCGTTCTGTGGTATTATGCCCCCTCCTTTCCACCTGCGGGGGAGATTTTATAATGAAATGTTCTATTCCTCACTCATCTCTCAGACTTCCTCCCCCGGGGTGGTGCACAAATAGAAAGTTTCTTTTTGTGGGCAATTTATTATTCTTTTCAAAGATTAATCATTTTCTTTATTGCATTACGCTGCTTCTTCCTGCGATCTCCGCTCAAGCCTTTTCTTTATGCATTACCGCAGCGAGGATGATGATGGGTAAAGGGCACCAACCCCGGCGTTGCTATTGTTCTATGCCCCGGTCCTGAAATTCATTTGTGTTATGTGACTTTATTATTTCCATCTCCTAAATGTCAGGCTGTGTATATCATTATTTATTTATATTATTACTATTATACATTTATATAGCCCTGACATATACCGCAGTGCTGTGCTACAACTGCAGAGATAAAACCAATTTACAAGGAAAAAAAAAATGTCTGAAAGCTGATTGGTTGCTACGAATATTACAAAAGCTTAGATTTCATAAACCGACCCTTGTATAGCCCAATAAATGACAATAAATCCCTGGGGATTTCGAAGTCCAATGAGATTTGAAAATTATAGTCATGTGACTGAAAAATTAATTTTTATTCTCCATCATTTCCATCAGTTGTATAACACTTTTAATCTTTTGTCGCAGTGCATCCGATTCCGATGGGAGGCAGCCGCTACAGACCCAGAGTAAGTATTGACTGATACATTGATTTATTGAATCTGATTATAGCTCTCTAAGACTGGAGAAGATATACTATCATGAGAGAACCTGGGTGATCCAGCAAACCTGGAATGAATTTTATCCAGGACGTGGGATTGTTTATTCTAAATTACCAATACAATACAGTCCAATGTGCTGCACTGCTGATGATTGGCTGGGCAAAGGCGAATATATTGGACCATTTAGTAGTTCATTTGGGTAAACGCAGTTCATAGAACAGCACCCCCTGGTGGACAAAAACACAGGTGGGTTCCCAGAGCGTATATGTAAAGGGTTGGTCTACACCAGGAAAGTGCAGGTTGTGCCACTGCACAAGGGCCCTGGACCCTTTTTTAGCCAACCACGGGCCCAAACAGTCACATTTTAATAGTGGTGGAGATGCCCAAGTCAGTTCTGCACAGGGGCCCATTGTTGACTGTGTCAACCACAAAGGACATGTGACTGCGCACATACATGTGCCCATGTGAACACGTGATGTCATGTTGTACGTCCTAATAATTAGTTGCCACTCTACAGTCAGTGCAACCAATGACACGTCCCGGTGTTATTCACAACTGGCACTGTAGAGGGAGCTCTTGGGAATTCCTAGGAAATTTTGTGAATTTGCACAATTGAATTCTCATTGGATTTTGAGTGGTAAATGTTGGCGTAAGTGGAAGTGATGTGAGACCCCAATGTACTTTCGAAATCCTCATCACCAAGGAACAAAGCCAGTTCCCTCTTTATTGGTCTTAATGATTAAAGTGGCCATCTTATCTGCTCATCCACAATGGCACCACATTGACCTCCTTTCTCTTTCTTGCAGCTCCCGGTGGCAGTGTATAGTCCCCCAGTCCTGCCTTTCCTCCTTTCTGCCGTTGGATCCAGTCTCTGCACCGCCCCCGAGGGGAAAGATGGAAGAGTCTGCTCCTACCACATCCATGTCCCAGATAGCGTGTTCAATGCATGCGTGAATCCCTCTGTTGCGTGACGCCCCTTTCCCCCATCCCCCAGCACACAGAGCTTCCATTATACCTACAAGAGGACTGATTTTGACACGCCGCCCCCCCTACCTCCCAAAAAACAAAGATAAAATAAAAACTGCAAGACCTCATACAGGCAGATGGGGGCGCTAGAGTCCCATGCTGATAAACCTGCACAGCACAGTGAAATAATAGGTGCCTGAGGGGCAATCAGACCTCTGGCTTAGTATCTGCACACACGTCTGCACACTACCTCCTTTTCCCTGAATTATAGAGGGCAGAGCAAAATCTGAACAATCTACAACCAATAAAATATCACCGACGCTGCCACTGACATCACAGCAAAATGTACTGCGCTGAAATGCAAGTTAACCACCTTTTCTGTTAACATTGTATCTGGAAACTGCTGCAAGTGCACCCTTGATCAGCTTCCATAATATTTTTTTTTTAATTAGTTGGGTTTGGCTGTATCAACCAATCAGCACATGACTAAGAAACGGGAAGGCGTGGCTAGAAGTAGCAAACAGAGGCAATTGTTAAGGAACTTTCAGCAGTTTTCAGAGGCAGCTTATCTGGAAGTTTAAAGGGCCATGGCAGCCAAAGCTAGTTTAAAGTTGGATGTCAATGGGGGGAAACTCTACCAACTTTTGGGGTCTTTTTGGAAATCCAGAGGCAAAATCCCAGGGGCTTAGCTTTGGCAGGAAGAGCAACTACCAGATAAAATCAGCCAATGGGAGGTTTAGTCTGAGGCCAATTATTTTTGCAGGTGGTGCCAATAACAACGCATAGGAATATAAAGGGAAAGCTAAAAAATACCAAATCCCTACAGGTGTGAAATCTGCCTAGCAACAATTGATTGATGGCCACTGGACCCGCCCACCCCCATTCCTCAGCTCCGCCCGAAGGTCTCTCTCGTCAAATGAGTATAATGATGGGTGGACCCAGGAACATGCCCCGCCCCTTTATTTATTTGTATATAGCATGTGACATAATATATAATAATATATTGCTGGAAGAAAAGATATCTATATATAAAGATATACGCGCATGGTGATATATGCAAAATGTTTTATGGTTTTCTCTATTTATTTTTCTTTCTTTCTTTTCGCTCTCCCTCCCCGAGACGCCAATAAAAGGATATTTCTATATTTATGGGTGCTGTGTGGTTTATTTTCTGGGGTGCCATTGGGGTGATGGGTGGAAGAAAGAATGGTTTATGTTTGCTGCGGCCAATCGGACTGAATGGCTGGTATTGGTAGCCGCTGCCAGTATCACCTACCCACTGATCCAACCAACCTGGAAGGCTAAGGCAGGTATCTGGAGGGTTTGTGTTGGGGGTTAGGTTATGTGCACTAGGTGGTGGGGATTGGGGTAACATTAGGTAAAAGGACAGAACCTGGGTAGGTTGGGGGTAAGGTTAGGCACTAGGTGCAGGGGGAGGGGTTAGGGATAGGCAACAAGGAGGGTTTAAGGCAGGGTAACTCTGCTAAAGATTGGGTACTAGGTGGGGGTAGGACCTGGGTAAGGTCCTAGGTGGGGGTAGGTTTTGGTTAGGCACTAAATGTGGGATTTAGGTTATGCCCTAGGGGAGGGGAGGTTTGGGATAGGCACTAGGTTGGGAGTGGGTACAGGTTAGACCCTGGAGGGGGGTGTTTTTAGGTTATGCCCTAGATTGGGGGTATGTTTAGGTTAAGCACTAAGTGAGGGTAGGTTTAGAATAGGCACTTAGTAAGGGGTGGGGGTTGAAGTTTGGCACTCGGTGGGGATAAGTTTAGGTTAGGCCCTGGGGGGGTGGGTGTTTTTAGGTCAGGCCCTAGTTTGGAGGTAGGTTTTGCCCTAGGTTGGGGGTAGGTTTTGGTTAGGCCCTGGATTGGAGGTAGGTTTTGGTTAGGCCCTAGGTTGGGGGTAGGTTTTGGTTAGCCCCCAGGCTGGGAGTAGGTTTTGCCCTAGGTGGGGGTAGGTTTTGGTAAGGCCCTAGGCTGGGGGTAGGTTTTGTCCTAGGTGGGGGTGGGTTTTGGTAAGGCCCTAGGTTGGAGGTAGGTTTTGCCCTAGGTTGGGTTGGGGGGGGGGAGTTTAGATCGGGCCCTAGTTGGGGGTAGGTTAGGCACCTAAGAGAGTGGGTAAAGTAAGACATGAAGCAGGGGTAAAGTTAGGAGGAGCTTAGGGTAGGGTAGCTGTGCGTTAAGCATGGGGGGGGGGGGCAGGGAGGTTAAACCCTTGAAAAAACTTGCGATCCCTTAGATTCTTTATTGCAGAATGGACAGATATGAATATAACATGTTGAGCTGGATGAGAATATAAATAATATAATAATCGGTGGCATGCCGCATACAGGCACAGAAAAGGAGCTCAGTGATAGAATGAAAACCTTGCAGGTTCGGGAGAAGATTCATCCTTCAGGTTCACAAAAAGGAATAATAATAAAAAACAGAAGCCCCGGAGGAGAATTCAGAACAAAAAGAAAATAGAATGATGCTGAATGGGAGTAGCAGGGTGATTGTGGAAATGTCAGGACCCTCCGGGGAGTCACCACTCTGCGTCCCCCCCAGGCTTCTCCATACGAGTGGGCCCGTGCTGCTCTCTCTTTATTTCTCGCTGTGATGAGGAAGGTAAATTATTAAGCAGAATCAGGCTAATCAAATATTAAACAGGATTTTGTCTGTGCATTACCTGCCAGAAAAAGAGAAACCCAAACAGGGGCCCTGCCAGGGATATTAACCCCGTAAGCTCCAAGAGGGGAATTCTACAGGTCCATGAAGGTCTAAACAAGGATATCCTGCCAGGTTATTACCCTGCTGGGTCCAGATTGTGGGGGCCCTGCCAGCTCTAAAAACCCCCAGGCTCCAGACTGGGAAAACCTGCAGGGCCAGTTAACCCTGCGAGGTCCAGATAGGGCATCCTCCCGCGTCTTTTAACCCTACAAAGTCCAGATGGGAGAACGTTGTCACATCTTCTGAAAATCCAGGTTCATTTAGGGGGACCCTTCCAAGTCTATTAACCCTACAAAGCCCAGTACATGGAGACCATGGCAGGTCAGGTAACCCTTTGGGAACAATGGCAGGCGTATTAACCCTATAAGACCCAAACTGGAGGACAATGTCTCTTCTATTGACGCTCTAGGGTCAGATTGGGGACCCTTCCAGGTCTTTTAACCCTGCGAAGTTCAGAATGTGCAGATTATATCAGGTGTGTTAACCATTTAAGGCTCAGACTAAAGGAACCCGCCAGGTTTATAAACCCTATACGGTAAAGACTGGAGAACAATGTCACAACTATTGAGCCTCCAGGGTCAGACTGGAAACCCTTCCAGGTCTGTTAACCCTTCCAGGTCTGCAAAAAATGTGTAGACCATGGAAGGTCTGTTAACCTTTTGGAGCCCAGACTGGGAGGGCCATGGCAAGTTTATTAACCCTACAAGTTCCAGACTGGAAAACAATGCCACATATATTGACAATCAAGGTTAAGCCAAAGAGCCACCTTCAGGTCTATTAACCCTGCAAAGTCCAGAATGGGCAGCCCATTTCAGGTCTGTTAACCCTATGGAGCCCACACTGGGTGTGCATTGTCAGATTTGTTAACCCAGAGAACAATGTCACATCTATTGACCCTCAAGATTTAGATTGGGAACCCTTTCGGGTGTATTAACCCTTCCAAGTCCAGAACATGGATACTATATCAGGTTTGCTAACCCTGTGAAGTGCAGATAAGGAAGGGACCTGGCCAGGTTTTTAACCCTGTGAGGAGCAGAGGGAGGGAGAATTGGGCAGGTCTATTAACCCTGTAAGGTGCTGAAAGGAGCTCCTGGAATTTGTAGGCAGGAAGGGACTGTACCAGGTTTATTAACCCTGCGAGGTTCAGATAGGAGGAATTTTTTAGGTACAGACAGGGGGCAATCCCAGCAGGTTTATTAACCCCGTGAGGTGCAGTTAGGGGCCCTGTCAAACCTGTTAACACTATAATGTCCAGACAGTGTACTGCCAGGTCTTTTAACCCTCAAAAAGCTATTTTTGTGTTTTTCAGCCAGAGTCAGTACAGAAAAAAAAATTATTTTCATTGAATTGCTTCTTTGTTGCAGTGCAGCCATCTGGAAACATTCAATTTACCTGTAATTGCACAATGAGCACAGTGGAAGGTAAAATGCCAGTAACCCCCCCACGTTTTCTAAACCACATTTTTTTTTTAAATGTGTTCTTGATTGAGGATTTTCTCCCCTATCAGGTTTTTAAATTGTTATCTGTGTCCCCGCTAGGATTTCCCCCTACTGCCTTGTGTGTAGTCATATGAACAGGAAGTGAGAATGAATTTTCACAATGGGCGGGATTAATGCTAAAAGAGGAATTAACACCCCCCCCCCCCCCCCCCCCCCCCAGAATTGGATGAAGTCCAACTGTACCAAAAACGGAAAAACGAACACACAACAATGACGCCTTGAAGCGGTTTCTGAGCACATGAGCTTTTCTGTGCAGTATATAACTCAGATATTTCCAGCTGTAATTTCAACCACTTTGAATCAAAATGGAATCAAAATTCTCAGGTACCAAATGCGGTAGCTTTGACCTTTCACCAATTTTGTTGCCTGTCTCTGGACTCAAACTGGTCAATATCATCTTATAGATCAGGTCTTCAGAACCAGACAGGTCTTTAGGGGATCAGGAGGACCTCGGACCACCTGCAGGTCACCCCATTACCGGTTCTTCGCAGGGAATCTAGTGGGATCATGAAGGAACCTTCCTCCCGCAGGTGATCTGTCTATGGATGCACCCCAAGGTCTGAGGTGGGATCAGGACCTCCTTTCACCCTCCCTCTGGTGATTCTTCTACTGATGTACCCCAAGGTCTATAGCTAGGTGACATTCTCCTTCCTCCTGCAGGTAATCTCTTCCCTCCCTCTAGGGAAATCATGAAGGAACTCCTTTCTCCTGCAGGTGATCGCTCTACAGATCCACACCAAGGTATATATTGACATCTGGACCTCCTTCCTCCGACTTATGATACTAGTGATGCATACCAAGGTCTAAAGTGGGATCAGGACATCATTGTTCTTGTAGCGGATCCCTCTATTGATACACCTTAAGATCTATGGTGGGATCTATAGATGATCTTTTTACTGATACATACCTAGGTCTATGCTGGGATCAGATCCTCCTTCCTCAAACAGGTAATCTCCATTACTTCTAAACATCTATATTAGGATCAAGATCTCCCTCTTCCCGTGAGTGATCCTTCTATCAATCATCAGGTCCTCCGTCTTCCGGCTGATGATACTTCTACAAATGCAAACCAAGGTCTAAACTAGGATCAGGACCTCCTTCTTTCCATAGGTAATCTTCCCACTGATGAACCCCAAAGTCTATGGTGGAATCAGGATCCTCCTTCTCTTCCTAGTGATCCCTCTATTGATACATCTAAAGATCTATAGTGGGACCTGTAGGTGGTCTTTTACCTGATGCATACCAAAGTCTATGGTGGGATCAGGACCTCCTACTCTATCTCTGGTGATTCCTCTATTCATGCACCCCAATGTTTATAGTTGGATGATGTTCTCTTTTCTGCTGCAGGTAATCTCTCTACTACTTCACCCCAAGGTCTAAAATGGGATCAGAACCTCCTTCTTCCTGTTGGTGATCTCCCTGGTAATGCACCCCATGGTCTATAGTTTGATCAGGACTTCCTCCTTCCTGTAAGTGACCTTTCTACTGATGCATTCCAATGTTTATAGTAGGATCAGATCCTCAGTCCTCGTACAGGTGATCTTTCTACTACTGCACCCTAAGGTCTAAAGTAAGATCAGGAACTCCTTTCTCCTGCAGGTGATCCCTCTACTCATCCAAAGGTCTATAATGGCATCAGGCCCTCCATCCTTCTACTGGTGATACTTCTATTGATTCATACCAAGGTCTAAAGTAGGATCAGGACCTCTCTCTTCATGTAGGTGATCTTTCTATTGATGCCTCCCAATGTTTATAGTCAGATTAGATCCTCGGACCTCAAGGTCTATAGTAAGATCACCATCTCCTTTCTTCTGCAGGTGATCCCTCTACTCATCCACAGGTCTATAATTGGCATCAGGTCCTCTTTTCTTCTGCTGGTGATACTTCTATTGATGCAAACGAAGGTCTAAAGTGGGATCAGATCCTCCTTCCTCATACCGGTGATCTTTCTTCCACTGCACCCCAGGGTCTATAATAAGATCAGGACTTCCTCCTTCCAATAGGTGACCTTTCTACTGATACAACCCAGGATTTATAATAAGACCAGCCCTCCTTCCTCCTACAGGTGATCCTTCAACTTATGCATCCAAAGGTCTGAAATTACACCTGGACTTCCTCGCCTTCCTGTAGGTGATCCCCTTACTCCCCCCCTTCTCCAGACTGGGGACCTTCTTCCTCCTGATCCCTTTACAGATGTTCTCCACAATTTCCCTCGTGCTCCCCGCCGCCTGGCCACACTCATTTTGCAATCTTCTGAGAAGTTGCCTGGAGTCATCCAACCACCGCAGCTCACGAGCTAAATATTTCCCATTTTATAAAAAGCTCTTTTGTTTTTATTTTTGCCCCACCAGGCAAAGTCTGACAATGCGGTCGCAGAAGCCATGCGTGGTAGGAGAATTCCTCTCCTTCTCAGTTTGTTTGTCCTGATAAACAGCCAGAGGTTTGCCATCACCTCCCTAGCATGGGACTTAGAATAGGCATTAGTCATTAAAAGGGATGTGGTACAGGGGAGGAAATTACACAGAGCGGTACTTCCTCTCTAAGCACTCTCAGACATTCACGTGTTGACTCTCCGATCGCCTGCTCTCCCCCAGCAGATCCCCATCCAGCACGGATCACCCCACTAAATCAGCTCCCACTTCTTGGAATCTCTGCACAACATGACTTCCCTCCAGCTGACTCTGTGTGTGGTTAAGGTAAGCCAGACCGACGCGTCCAGGCTGCAGCGTGTACTCCAGAGACGCCCAGTGGGGGCCCAGGTACCAGGGCACATTTTCCCTTTTCTAATTATTTTAAAAAGGCTTTTTTTGTGTCTCCCCCGGGGTTTAACTTTAAAGGAGACATAAAGTGATGGGATATCCAAACTTTTAAAATCACTAGAACAAGGCGAGGTGAACCCTCCTAGACCCTGACGAGGTTCAATTTGTTCCTCTGTAAAGATTGTCTGTGGGCCTATTGTTCAGGTACAGAGCAGGCAGCTTTCTCATTGGCTGGTGGTTATCAGGTGCAGGCATACCACCAGCCAATAGGAACGCTGCCCCCTGTGTACTTTACCAACAGGCCCATGTATATATCAGCTGTAAACCTGTTGTTAATACACAGAGCAAGCATCTAATTACATTCCGGCATGAAACAGGGAAGCCACGATGGGGGAAAAAAAATACATTTTTAACCCTTTCCAGGTCCTGGAGTTGGTTGGAGACACAGAAGGGATTCATAGCAGCTTCAAGTGTAGCAAAGGATCATCTAAATCCGAATCCCACGATTGTAGCCGACATTATCAGCAGCCATATGTTTCATTTTTTTCTATGCTTGAGGATTATTCACTAATCATTTCATAGCAGGAATGAAAAGTGGGGGTATAGAGGACTCTCCTGGTAGGGGGTCCCAACCCTCCGCTACCTTAAAAAGTTCTGTCCAATCACACCTCTGTCTGCATTCTTCCTATGAATTATTTTATTATATGTTTAAACAATTTCTTTCTTTGTTCCTGTGGACACGCCCACGATTGTGTTATACCGGCGGCTGTGCACAATGCAACTCGCAGCCTGTCAGGCACCATGTAAAAGGGGAACATTGCTGAGAAATGTCACTTCAGGGCCCGCCCTGCCTTTCATCCTGACAGATCGGCTACAGATGTTAAGCCCTATACAGACATCAGATGCTGGAAATGATCTTTCCTGATGAATGAACAAGTTCTGTGCACACAACACCATTCTATGTGTGGGGAGAGGTGGGGGATGAGCAGCACCCCACTGTTCTCGCCTCCATAGGAAGTACAATGGTCATTCAGCATTCTACCAGGACGAATTGATAAGCCCCTGGCCCTCGGAGTGATTTAGTTTGATCTGACATGGAGGAAATACCGTACTGGGCACATTGCAGAATTTTCTGTTGCTGATTAAATTAGATTTATTATAAAAGTTGTTGAAATATTGGTCAACTGCAGCATGTTTTTTCTTTTTCACAGATTCTGCTGTTTGTCCTACCCGTGACATCAGGTAAGCAATTAGCTGGCAATAGGCTGAGATGTATGTGCTGCCCCAGGTGTGCTTATAACAAGCTCTGCCTCCTGTGTCATGTGATTATTTAAAGTAAAAAATAAATGGAGTGCATTCAAGTTTACAAAGGACGACATGTTACTTCATGTTTCTTAAGCTATATGAAATCTTTGGACCAGCACCTATTTTACCTACCCTACCATTGAAGCTTCATCCACAGTCTGATTCCTATTGTGTACAGCAGGGGGTGCAATCAAGTTGGGTTGGAATGACCAGTCAATTTGTTAGATGGGATAGATGGATTGGATAGTTTGGTTAGGTTGGATGGTTGGGCTTGATGGTTGTGTTGGATTGGATGGTTGTGTTGGATAGTTGTGTTGGATGGTTGGATTGGATGGTTGTGTTGGATGGTTGGGCTTAATGGTTGTGTTGGATTGGATGGTTGTGTTCGATGGTTGTGTTGGATTGGATGGTTGTGTTGGATAGTTGTGTTGGATGGTTGGGTTGGATGGTTGGGCTTGATGGTTGTGTTGGATTGGATGGTTGTGTTCAATGGTTGGGTTCGATGGTTGGGCTGGATGATGCCATCATCCCAAGGATTTAACGTTCTTTACGTTTTTTTCCTCTTCTTAGTGATGTTGTTAGGTTGAAATGTTCTTAGGGTTTTCATTATGTTAATAAAGTTAGATCTTCAGAGAACATCTTCAAGAAGAAGTAATCTTTTGGACCAAAATTTTTGCATACGTCACAGAAATATCCACCACAAGATTGAACCTAAAAATCACCCCCTAGTGGTGAGTTTGGGAACAGTTCTTCAGTCTGGTTTGATCCTGAACATCACCCCTAGTGGTGAGTTTGGAAACAGTTCTTCAGTCTGGTTTGAATCTGAACATCACCCCTAGTGGTGAGTTTGGGAATAGTTCTTCAGTCTGGATTGAGCATAAGACCATAAGAGAGTCCCAACTGCCAGAAAAGACATTTCTGTGGTGAAAGTTTGTGATGATTGATTGAAAAATTATCCCATGAGGTTCTCAGTAGCTTTTCGCCCTCTTCTTCTACATACATCAACCTACTGTTTAGTGATGGTCCCTACAGTTCAGTGAATGTTCTCTCTTCCTCTCCTTGCAGGTTCAGCCACTACGTCCCCTTTTGCTACCACTGGTCCAGGTGAGGACACAAGCCAAAAAACGTCCCTTTTAGGTTCTAAACGGAATGCGGAAAAGTTTGACACTTTATTCCTGCTAAGGATATCGACCCCATCATTGTCCTGCTCACCTATCATTGGAAAAGAAATTTAGAAAAAATCCAACATTTTAGATTTGTCATCAGAACAAGGGGTGAGGGGAAACTTTCTGAATTTTGCCCTTTCCCCACCAGGTCTCACAGTATTTCTCTGGAATATTAGGATGAATACAAGTCAATGTTATTATGTATTTCTTACATTTTATTCTTCTTTTTGCAGCATCTCCTGAATCCTCGGCCTCACCCACTAACGTTGAACTTGGTAAGACCACATGGAGTAATAAAAAGAAGAAAGTGCAAAAAAAAGCCTTAGATGGGGGTCTGTAGGGGGTGTTCAGTTACCAACCCTGAAAAGATTGGGACAATTCGGGATTGTCAGAGCTCCTTATTGGTTTGTCAGAGTCTCTATCATAGAAGCGCTACACCTGTGTGAGAAGCCTCCGATTGAAGCTGACACTTTTCAGATAATTGTATCATTGATGCAACTTTTTGATAACGCTAATATCTCTGTTTGATTTTTAGAAGAAAAAGATGACCTGCCTATAGAAGAGCAGCTGGATAACGGTGAGTCGCTGAGACATTTTAAAGTCCAGAACAACCAATAGAATTCCTTTACATTAAAGTCCATGGGAGCTGCCCCTAAACAGGGTGCAAAAAATTGTAGGGTGAGGGAAAGGGGTTGACAGGGGGACCTCTGGTCCTGAAAGGAATGGGGACCTAGGCTAGGGATCCAGCACATGTGCGACGCTCCATTGGTTCTAGTTGGATCCAGCTTTGGACCCCATAGATATTAAAGGACATCAATTGCTGATTCAGCCCATTTTCTTTTATAGATGATCAGAATACAACTGCGCTGTACGAAGAGTTACTGAATGCAACGGATGCGACAACCGGTAAGGATTGGACAAAAATGTCTTATGTGTCCTATAGGAGAGATTGGAACGTTATCTGCAGCCTGGAATTCTTTGGGTATGTAGTGTCTCCACCTGGTGGTCATATGCAACACTGCAGATTATAAGCACCAATGCATTATCATCATGTATTTATTTAGCACCAACGTATTATGTAGTGTTGTACAAAGTCCACCTGGGAGCACAAAATAATTGAATATTTGCAGAGAACATTGCAGCTCATGGCCATCACAGGTACCCACTTTTAGATACTGTTAGCCCTGTCGGTGCATTTTGTGGGCATGCCTATTACTACTATTATACTCTACTTTTGATGCTGTTATCTCCCCCTTCTAATACAAATCATGGCTCCATTGGTATCAGTGACACTGCTCCCTCTTGGTTTGCTTCCTATCTGTCTGACCGCTCCTTTCATGTTTCTTTCAATGGTAATTCCCCCTCCCCCACTCTCCTATTGTTGGAGTTCCCCAAGGGTCAGTCCTTGGACCGGTTCTCTTTTCTCTGTACACCTCCTCTCTGGGTAGTCTCATATCCTCCTTTGGTTTACATCCGTATGCTGATGACACTCAAATCTATCTGTCCACTCCTGACCTGTCTCCCTCAGTCCTGGATAAGGTCTCATGCTGCCTGTCAGCCATCTCATCATGGATGTCTGACCCATTCCTGAAACTCAACCTGGATAAAACAGAACTCATCATCATCCCCCCTCAAATTCCAAATCCCCCCCTGACATATATCTAACTGTTATAACACTGTTATTCGGCCCTCCCCTCAGGCACGTTGTCTTGGTGCCACCTTTGACTCGGCCCTCTCATTTACCCCCCATATTCAGAACATTTCCAGGTCCTGTCACTTTCACCTACGCAACATCTCCAAAATCCGCCCCTACCTGTCCCCTGAGACCACCAAACTCCTTGTACACGCTCTTATCATCTCCCGTCTGGACTACTGTAACCTCCTCCTCTCTGGTATTCCACTAACCCGACTCTCTCCTCTACAATCTATTATGAATGCCGCAGCCAGACTCATCCATCCTTCGCTCCGCTCCTCTTCCGCTACATCTCTTTGTAGTTCTCTCCATTGGCTTCCTTTTCACCTTAGAATCAAATTTAAGCTCCTGTGCTTTGCCTTCAAATCCCTACACAGTTATTGTCCCACTTACATCTCTGACATGGTTAAAATATACTCCCCCTGCCGCTCTCTCCGCTCCTCCAATGACATACTACTGACTTCCTCACTCATAACCTCATCACACGCACGGATACAAGACTTTTCTAGAGCTGCCCCAACTCTCTGGAATGGTCTTCCTCGTCCTATTCGGCTTGCTCCTACTTTCTGCTCATTTAAAAGAGCGCTCAAAACCCATTTTTTCAAACTTGCCTACCCGTCTTCTTCTGTCTTTTGAAACCATCACTACTTCCCACCACTACATATCTCACATCCTTTGTGTGTGAAATTCCCCCACCTACTAGATTGTAAGCTCTTCGGGGCAGGGTCCTCTCCTCCTGTATCACTGTCTGTATTAGTCTGTCATTTGCAATCCCTATTTATTGTACAGCGCTGCGTAATATGTTGGCGCTATATAAATCCTGTTTAATAATAATAATTATAACATGATTATGGCAGCAACGCCCCCCTTTCCTTTACCAAATACAACAAGATGATGCTAAGCACAGGATAAAAGTCCCATGACAGGAAATATGTGTCTGGTTATATTTGGCGGCTGCATTAGTTTTCTTTTTGGACCAATAACATTTTTCAGCAAGTGCAGAGGAATTCCTGTTGTTCTTTCTGCACCCTAAATATTACAATGAGTGAATGTGGGTCACCCCCAATGAGTGGGTCACCAAGGGGAATTAAAGAAAACTAATGCAGCCACCTTATGGAAGGGTCGGTAAACTGCAATATGTGACATTTTTGGGATTACAATCTATTAATATTTGCACAGTAGCCAAGCGTTTGTACACAGCGGAGGATGGGCGAGTCGGCTTGATTACTGGGTCACAATAGATCCATTGTACGGGGTGACACAATCCTCCTCTGTTGTGGCAAAACAATGGAAATATTTCTATACACAGCACACAGAGTATGTACGAGTCACACCGGGGGCCCGCACTGGGGACAACAGGAACCCCAAATACCAATATCCATTTCATAACCATCATAGACCCAAGTACTGGACTGGAAAGCCAAAAAGGAATCATTTCATACCGGGGGCCTCCATTGACCCAGTGGTCCTTCTAGGCGTTAACACATTTCCATTATATTTTATTTAGGACAACTGCAATCAAATAATAAAAAAATAAAAATTCCCAAAATAGTCATTTACCAAGATTCTGAAAATGTCAGATCCTTCCATGATGGTTTATGGTATGTTCCTCCCACTTGGTACGATGTTCCTGCCTATTAGGATGCACAAGTCCCCACCCACGAGGAATACAGCAGTAGGACACACCCACTAGGAACACAGCAGTAGGACACACCCACTAGGAACACTGCAATAGTTCCCACCCACCAGGAGGCTCCTCCTTTTATTGCTTTATTTTCCCTAATATAAAACACAAAACCTCCAGGGGGCGCTGTAATGGCCTATTCAGGTAGGTTAGTTGGGATTTAGCAGCCTAGCTCTCACCACCAAGGGGCACAAGAAGAATAAAAAACAAATGTGTAGTTTCACTCTCCAAATTTACTAAATAACAGAAATTAATATTTTTGTAAAATCTCTTTATTTTGCACACCCAGCACATTACAAGATTTGGTTAGTGAGGAGAATAGAGAGCTGCAGCAAGGAGGGAAATGACACTTTTTATGACCACTCTGCTCCCTTTATAGTTAAATATTATCAATGCACACAAATCCATTCATCAAACCCAAAAATTAAACCTTGACTCCCAAAGAGCCAACCTGGACCTCTTAACCCTTACCTGGATCAGGGGGTCTTTGCAGCGTCCTCATTCCTCTTATCTGCTTCCCCATTGGCTAAAAGAAATTCTGCTGAGCTGAGCAACTTTCTGAAGTCCTAAGGTGTCCATCCTGACAAAGAAAAACTTGTAAGTTCCTTTGGTTTAGACTGATGGGACTGATTCCGTGTTCTCTGTACAGCACTGTGGTATATGTCAGAGCTATATAAATGTATAATAATAGTATGTGACTGTGGGGAACATTAGAGTGTCAGCTCCTCTGTACAGAGACTGAT